>NW_028319412.1:0-300000 GCF_062004578.1 Staurois parvus
GGGGGGAGAGCACAGTGTCAGTGACATGGGAGGGAGAGTACAGTGTCAGTGACATGGGGGGGGGAGAGCACAGTGTTAGTGACATGGGGGAGGGAGAGCACAGTGTCAGTGACATGGGGGGGGGGAGAGCACAGTGTCAGTGACTTGGGGGGGGGGGGGGAGAGCACAGTGTCAGTGACATGGAAGGGAGAGCACAGTGTCAGTGACATGGGGGGAGAGCACAGTGTCAGTTACATGGGGGTGAGCACAGTGACATGGGGGGAGAGCACAGTGTCAGTGACATGGGGGAGGAGAGCACAGTGTCAGTGACATGGGGGGGGGGCACAGTTTCAGTGACATGGGGGAGGAGAGCACAGTGACATGGGGGGGGGGGGCACAGTGTCAGTGACATGGGGGTGAGAGAGCACAGTGTCAGTGACATGGGGGGGGGAGAGCACAGTGTCAGTGACATGGGGGAGCACAGTGTCAGTGACATGGGGGAGGGAGAGCACAGTGTCAGTGACATGGGGGGAGAGCACAGTGTCAGTGACATAGAGGGGGAGAGCACAGTGTCAGTGACATGGGGGAGGGAGAGCACAGTGTCAGTGACATGGGAGGGAGAGCACAGTGTCAGTGACATGGGGGGAGAGCACAGTGTCAGTGACATGGGGGAGGGAGAGCACAGTGTCAGTGACATGGGGGAGGGAGAGCACAGTGTCAGTGACATGGGGGGGGGAGCACAGTGTCAGTGACATGGGGGGAGGGAGCACAGTGTCAGTGACATGGGGGAGGGACATGGGGGGGGGGAGAGCACAGTGTCAGTGACATGGGAGGGAGAGCACAGTGTCAGTGACATGAGGGGGAGAGCACAGTGTCAGTGACAAGGGGGGGAACACAGTGTCAGTGACATGGGGGAGGGAGAACACAGTGTTAGTGAAATTGGGGGAGAGCACAGTGTCAGGGACATGGGGGAGGGAAGCACAGTGTCAGTAACATGGGGGGGGGGGGAGGATAGCACAGTGTCAGTGACATAGGGGGGGAGAGCAGAGTGTCAGTGACATGGGGGGAGAGCATAGTGTCAGTGACATGGAGGGGGGGGGTGAAGCACAGTGTCAGTGACATGGAGGGTGGGAGAGCACAGTGTCAGTGACATGGGGGAGGGAGAGCACAATGTCAGTGACATGGGGGGGGG
Organism: Staurois parvus; assembly: GCF_062004578.1. Lineage (NCBI taxonomy): Eukaryota > Metazoa > Chordata > Amphibia > Anura > Ranidae > Staurois > Staurois parvus. The sequence goes on from NW_028319412.1 coordinate 1,172, forward strand.
AGAGCACAGTGTCAGTGACATGGGGGGAAAGCACAGTGTCAGTGACATGGGGGGAAAGCACAGTGTCAGTGACATGGGGGGGGCACAGTGTCAGTGACATGGGGGTGAGCACAGTGTCAGTGACATGGGGGGGAGAACACAGTGTCAGTGACATGGGGGGAGAACACAGTGTCAGTGACATGGGGGGGAGGAGCACAGTGTCAGTGACATGGGGGGAGAACACAGTGTCAGTGACATGGGGTGAGAACACAGTGTCAGTGACATGGGGGGGGGGGTGCACAGCGTCAGTGATATGGGGGGGGGGGAGAGCACAGCGTCAGTGACATAGGGGGAGCACAGTGTCAGTGACATGGGGGGGAGCACAGTGTCAGTGACATGGCGGAGGGAGAGCACAGTGTCAGTGACATGGGGGGGGAGAGCACATTGTCAGTGACATGGGAGGGAGAGTACAGTGTCAGTGACATGGGGGGGGGGGAGAGCTCAGTGTTAGTGACATGGGGGAGGGAGAGCACAGTGTCAGTGACATGGGGGGGGAGAGCACAGTGGTCAGTGTCTTGGGGGGGGGAGAGCACAGTGTCAGTGACATGGAGGGGAGAGCACAGTGTCAGTGACATGGGGGGGAGAGCACAGTGTCAGTTACATGGGGGTGAGCACAGTGACATGGGGGGAGAGCACAGTGTCAGTGACATGGGGGGAGGAGAGCACAGTGTCAGTGACATGGGGGGGGGGCACAGTTTCAGTGACATGGGGGAGGGAGAGCACAGTGACATGGGGGGGGGGCACAGTGTCAGTGACATGGGGGTGAGAGAGCACAGTGTCAGTGACATGGGGGGGGAGAGCACAGTGTCAGTGACATGGGGGAGCACAGTGTCAGTGACATGGGGGAGGGAGAGCACAGTGTCAGTGACATGGGGGGGAGAGCACAGTGTCAGTGACATGGAGGGGGAGAGCACAGTGTCAGTGACATGGGGGAGGGAGAGCACAGTGTCAGTGACATGGGGGGAGAGCACAGTGTCAGTGACATGGGGGAGGGAGAGCACAGTGTCAGTGACATGGGGGAGGGAGAGCACAGTGTCAGTGACATGGGGGGGGAGCACAGTGTCAGTGACATGGGGGGGGAGCACAGTGTCAGTGACATGGGGGGAGAGCACAGTGTCAGTGACATCGGGGGGTGGGGGAGAGCGCAGTGTCAGTGACATGGGGGGAAATCACAGTGTCAATGACATGGGGGGGGGCACAGTGTCAGTGACATGGGGGTGAGCACGGTGTCAGTGACATGGGGGGAGAACACAGTGTCAGTGATATGGGGGGAGAACACAGTGTCAGTGACATGGGGGAGAACACAGTGTCAGTGACATGGGGCGGGGGAGCACAGCGTCAGTGACATGGGGGGGGGGAAGAGCACAGCGTCAGTGACATGGGGGGGGGAAGAGCACAGCGTCAGTGACATGAGGGGGAGAGCACAGTGTCAGTGACATGGAGTGGGAGCACAGTGTCAGTGACATGGCGGAGGGAGAGCACAGTGTCAGTGACATGGGGGGGGGGAGAGCACAGTGTCAGTGACATGGGAGGGAGAGCACAGTGTCAGTGACATGGGGGGGGGGAGAGCACAGTGTCAGTGACATGGGGGGGGAGAGCACAGTGTCAGTGACATGGGGGAGCACAGTGTCAGTGACATGGGGGAGGAGAGCACAGTGTCAGTGACATGGGGGGAGAGCACAGTGTCAGTGACATGGAGGGGGAGAGCACAGTGTCAGTGACATGGGGGAGGGAGAGCACAGTGTCAGTGACATGGGAGGGAGAGCACAGTGTCAGTGACATGGGGGGAGAGCACAGTGTCAGTGACATGGGGGAGGGAGAGCACAGTGTCAGTGACATGGGGGAGGGAGAGCACAGTGTCAGTGACATGGGGGGGGGAGCACAGTGTCAGTGACATGGGGGGAGGGAGCACAGTGTCAGTGACATGGGGGAGGGACATGGGGGGGGGGGAGAGCACAGTGTCACTGACATGGGAGGGAGAGCACAGTGTCAGTGACATGAGGGGGAGAGCACAGTGTCAGTGACAAGGGGGGGAACACAGTGTCAGTGACATGGGGGAGGGAGAACACAGTGTTAGTGAAATTGGGGGAGAGCACAGTGTCAGGGACATGGGGGAGGGAAAGCACAGTGTCAGTAACATGGGGGGGGGGAGGATAGCACAGTGTCAGTGACATAGGGGGGGAGAGAAGAGTGTCAGTGACATGGGGGGGAGAGCATAGTGTCAGTGACATGGAGGGGGGGGTGAAGCACAGTGTCAGTGACATGGAGGGTGGGAGAGCACAGTGTCAGTGACATGGGGGAGGGAGAGCACAATGTCAGTGACATGGGGGGAGAGAGCACAGTGTCAGTGACAGGGGGGGAAAGCACAGTGTCAGTGACATGGGGGGAAAGCACAGTGTCAGTGACATGGGGGGGGCACAGTGTCAGTGACATGGGGGTGAGCACAGTGTCAGTGACATGGGGGGGAGAACACAGTGTCAGTGACATGGGGGGAGAACACAGTGTCAGTGACATGGGGGGGGGAGCACAGTGTCAGTGACATGGGGGGAGAACACAGTGTCAGTGACATGGGGTGAGAACACAGTGTCAGTGACATGGGGGGGGGGGGTGCACAGCGTCAGTGACATGGGGGGGGGGGGGAGAGCACAGCGTCAGTGACATAGGGGGAGCACAGTGTCAGTGACATGGGGGGGAGCACAGTGTCAGTGACATGGCGGAGGGAGAGCACAGTGTCAGTGACATGGGGGGGGAGAGCACATTGTCAGTGACATGGGAGGGAGAGTACAGTGTCAGTGACATGGGGGGGGGGAGAGCTCAGTGTTAGTGACATGGGGGAGGGAGAGCACAGTGTCAGTGACATGGGGGGGGAGAGCACAGTGTCAGTGACTTGGGGGGGGGGAGAGCACAGTGTCAGTGACATGGAGGGGAGAGCACAGTGTCAGTGACATGGGGGGGAGAGCACAGTGTCAGTTACATGGGGGTGAGCACAGTGACATGGGGGGAGAGCACAGTGTCAGTGACATGGGGGGAGGAGAGCACAGTGTCAGTGACATGGGGGGGGGGCACAGTTTCAGTGACATGGGGGAGGGAGAGCACAGTGACATGGGGGGGGGCACAGTGTCAGTGACATGGGGGTGAGAGAGCACAGTGTCAGTGACATGGGGGGGGAGAGCACAGTGTCAGTGACATGGGGGAGCACAGTGTCAGTGACATGGGGGAGGGAGAGCACAGTGTCAGTGACATGGGGGGGAGAGCACAGTGTCAGTGACATGGAGGGGGAGAGCACAGTGTCAGTGACATGGGGGAGGGAGAGCACAGTGTCAGTGACATGGGAGGGAGAGCACAGTGTCAGTGACATGGGGGGAGAGCACAGTGTCAGTGACATGGGGGAGGGAGAGCACAGTGTCAGTGACATGGGGGAGGGAGAGCACAGTGTCAGTGACATGGGGGGGGAGCACAGTGTCAGTGACATGGGGGGGGGGAGCACAGTGTCAGTGACATGGGGGGAGAGCACAGTGTCAGTGACATCGGGGGGGTGGGGGAGAGCGCAGTGTCAGTGACATGGGGGGAAATCACAGTGTCAATGACATGGGGAGGGGGGGCACAGTGTCAGTGACATGGGGGTGAGCACGGTGTCAGTGACATGGGGGGAGAACACAGTGTCAGTGATATAGGGGGAGAACACAGTGTCAGTGACATGGGGGGAGAACACAGTGTCAGTGACATGGGGGGAGAACACAGTGTCAGTGACAAGGGGGGGGGAAGACAGCGTCAGTGACATGGGGGGGGGAAGAGCACAGCGTCAGTGACATGGGGGGGGGGAAGAGCACAGCGTCAGTGACATGAGGGGAGAGCACAGTGTCAGTGACATGGAGTGGGAGCACAGTGTCAGTGACATGGCGGAGGGAGAGCACAGTGTCAGTGACATGGGTGGGGTGAGAGCACAGTGTCAGTGACATGGGAGGGAGAGCACAGTGTCAGTGACATGGGGGGGGGGAGAGCACAGTGTCAGTGACATGGGGGGAGAGCACAGTGTCAGTGACATGGGGGGTGGGAGAGCACAGTGTCAGTGACATGGGGGGGAGAGCACAGTGTCAGTGACATGGGGGTGAGCACAGTGACATGGGGGGAGAGCACAGTGTCAGTGACATGGGGGGAGGAGAGCACAGTGACAGTGACATGGGGGGGGGGGCACAGTGTCAGTGACATGGGGGGGGCACAGTGTCAGTGACATGGGGAAGGGAGAGCACAGTGTTAGTGACATGGGGGGGGGAGCACAGTGTCAGTGACATGGGGTGAGAGAGCACAGTGTCAGTGATATGGGGGGGAGAGCACAGTGTCAGTGACATGGGGGAGCACAGTGTCAGTGACATGGGGGATGGAGAGCACAGTGTCAGTGACATGGAGGGGGAGAGCACAGTGTCAGTGACATGGGGGTGAGAGATCACAGTGTCAGTGACATGGGGGAGGAGAGCACAGTGTCAGTGACATGGGGGGGGGGGAGAACACAGTGTCAGTGAAATGGGGGGGAGAGCACAGTGTCAGTGACATGGGGGGGAGCACAGTGTCAGTGACATGGGGGGGGGGGGAGCACAGTGTCAGTGACATGGAGGGGGAGAGCACAGTGTCAGTGACATGGAGGAGGGAGAGCACAGTGTCAGTGACATGGGGGAGGGAGAGCACAGTGTCAGTGACATGGAGGAGGAAGAGCACAGTGTCAGTGACATGGGGGGAGAGCACAGTGTCAGTGACATGGGGGGGGGGGAGCACAGTGTCAGTGACATGGGGGAAAAGCACAGTGTCAGTGACGTGGGGGGGGGGGCACAGTGTCAGTGACATGGGGGTGAGCAGAGTGTCAGTGACATGGGGGGAGAACACAGTGTCAGTGACATGGGGGAGGGAGAGCACAGTGTCAGTGACATGGGAGGGAGAGCACAGTGTCAGTGACATGGGGGAGGGAGAGCACAGTGTCAGTGACATGGGGGAGGGAGAGCACAGTGTCAGTGACATGGGGGTGAGAGAGCACAGTGTCAGTGACTTGGGGGGGGGGGGGAGAGCACAGTGTCAGTGACATGCGGGAGCACAGTGTCAGTGACATGGGGGAGGGACATGGGGGGGGAGAGCACAGTGTCAGTGACATGGGAGGGAGAGCACACAGTCAGAGACATGGGGGGGGGAGAGCACAGTGTCAGTGACAAGGGGGGGAACACAGTGTCAGTGACATGGGGGAGGAAGAACACAGTGTCAGTGAAATTGGGGGAGAGCACAGTGTCAGGGACATGGGGGAGGGAAAGCAGTGTCAGTGACATGGGGGGGAGGAGAGCACAGTGTCAGTGACATGGGGGGGAGAGCAGAGTGTCAGTGACATGGGGGGAGAGCATAGTGTCAGTGACATGAAGGGGGGGTGAAGCCCAGTGTCAGTGACATGGAGGGTGGGAGAGCACAGTGTCAGTGACATGGGGGGAAGGAGAGCACAGTGTCAGTGACATGGGGGGGGGGGCACAGTGTCAGTGACATGGGGGAGGGAAAGCACAGTGTCAGTGACATGGGGGGGGGGGATAGCACAGTGTCAGTGACATGGGGGGGAGAGCACAGTGTCAGTGACATGGGGGGAGAACACAGTGTCAGTGACATGGGGGGAGAACACAGTGTCAGTGACATGGGGGGGGGGAGCACAGCGTCAGTGACATGGGGGGGGGGAGAGCACAGCGTCAGTGACATGGGGGAGAGCACAGCGTCAGTGACATGGGGGAGCACAGCGTCAGTGACATGGGGGGGGAGCACAGTGTCAGTGACATGGCGGAGGGAGAGCACTGTGTCAGTGACATGGGGGGGAGAGCACAGTGTCAGTGACATGGGAGGGAGAGCACAGTGTCAGTGACATGGGGGGGGGAGAGCACAGTGTCAGTGACATGGGGGAGGGAGAGCACAGTGTCAGTGACATGGGGGGAGGTAGAGCACAGTGTCAGTGACATGGAGGGGAGAGCACAGTGTCAGTGACATGGGGGGAGGAGAGCACAGTGTCAGTGACATGGGGGGGGGCACAGTGTCAATGACATGGGGGGGGAGCACAGTGTCAGTGACATGGGGGAGGGAGAGCACAGTGTCAGTGACATGGGGGAGGGAGAGCACAGTGTCAGTGACATGGGGGAGGGAGAGCACAGTGTCAGTGACATGGGGAGGGAGAGCACAGTGTCAGTGACATGGGGGGGAGCACAGTGTCAGTGACATGGGGGTGAGAGAGCACAGTGTCAGTGACATGGGGGAGGGAGAGCACAGTGTCAGTGACATGGGGGAGGAGAGCACAGTGTCAGTGACATGGGGGGAGAGCATAGTGTCAGTGACATGAAGGGGGGGGGGTGAAGCCCAGTGTCAGTGACATGGAGGGTGGGAGAGCACAGTGTCAGTGACATGGGGGAAGGAGAGCACAGTGTCAGTGACATGGGGGGGGGGGCACAGTGTCAGTGACATGGGGGAGGGAAAGCACAGTGTCAGTGACATGGGGGGGGGGATAGCACAGTGTCAGTGACATGGGGGGGAGAGCACAGTGTCAGTGACATGGGGGAGAACACAGTGTCAGTGACATGGGGGGAGAACACAGTGTCAGTGACATGGGGGGGGGGGGGAGCACAGCGTCAGTGACATGGGGGGGGGGAGAGCACAGCGTCAGTGACATGGGGGGAGAGCACAGCGTCAGTGACATGGGGGGAGCACAGCGTCAGTGACATGGGGGGGGGAGCACAGTGTCAGTGACATGGCGGAGGGAGAGCACAGTGTCAGTGACATGGGGGGGAGAGCACAGTGTCAGTGACATGGGAGGGAGAGCACAGTGTCAGTGACATGGGGGGGGGGAGAGCACAGTGTCAGTGACATGGGGGAGGGAGAGCACAGTGTCAGTGACATGGGGGGGGGGTAGAGCACCGTGTCAGTGACATGGAGGGGAGAGCACAGTGTCAGTGACATGGGGGGAGGAGAGCACAGTGTCAGTGACATGGGGGGAGGAGAGCACAGTGTCAGTGACATGGGGGGGGGGGCACAGTGTCAATGACATGGGGGGGGGAGCACAGTGTCAGTGACATGGGGGAGGGAGAGCACAGTGTCAGTGACATGGGGGAGGGAGAGCACAGTGTCAGTGACATGGGGGAGGGAGAGCACAGTGTCAGTGACATGGGGGAGGGAGAGCACAGTGTCAGTGACATGGGGGAGGGAGAGCACAGTGTCAGTGACATGGGGGAGGGAGAGCACAGTGTCAGTGACATGGGGGAGCACAGTGTCAGGGACATGGGGGAGGAGAGCACAGTGTCAGTGACATGGGGGGGAGAGCACAGTGTCAGTGACATGGAGGGGGAGAGCACAGTGTCAGTGACATGGGGGAGGGGGGGGAGAGCACAGTGTCAGTGACATTGGGGGGGGGAGGACACAGTGTCAGTAACATGGGGGGGGGGAGCACAGTGTCAGTGACATGGGGGGGGGAGCACAGTGTCATTGACATGGGGGGGGAGCACAGTGTCGGTGACATGGAGGGGGAGAGCACAGTGTCAGTGACATGGGGAGGGAGAGCACAGTGTCAGTGACAAGGGGGAGGGAGAGCACAGTGTCAGTGATATGGGGGGGGAGCACAGTGTCAGTGACATGGGGGGTGAGAGAGCACAGTGTCAGTGACATGGGGGAGGGAGAGCACAGTGTCAGTGACATGGGGTAGCACAGTGTCAGTGACATGGGGGAGGGACATGGGGGGGGGAGAGCACAGTGTCAGTGACATGGGAGGGAGAGCACAGAGTCAGTGACATGGGGGGGAGAGCACAGTGTCAGTGACAAGGGGGGGAACACAGTGTCAGTGACATGGGGGAGGAAGAACACAGTGTCAGTGAAATTGGGGGAGAGCACAGTGTCAGGGACATGGGGGAGGGAAAGCACAGTGTCAGTGACATGGGGGGGGGGGAGGAGAGCACAGTGTCAGTGACATAGGGGGGGGGAGCAGAGTGTCAGTGACATGGGGGGGAGAGCATAGTGTCAGTGACATGGAGGGGGGGGGTGAAGCACAGTGTCAGTGACATGGAGGGTGGGAGAGCACAGTGTCAGTGACATGGGGGAAGGAGAGCACAGTGTCAGTGACATGGGAGGGAGAGCACAGTGTCAGTGACATGGGGGAGGGAGAGCACAATGTCAGTGACATGGGGGGGAGAGCACAGTGTCAGTGACATGGGGGGTAAGCACATTGTCATTGACATTGGGGGGAGAGCACAGTGTCAGTGACATGGGGGAGATCACAGTGTCAGTGACATGGGGGGAGAGTACAGTGTCAGTGACATGGGGGCGGGGACACAGTGACATGGGAGGAGAGCACATTGTCAGTGACATGGGGGAGGGAGAGCACAGTGTCAGTGACCGGGGGGGGGGGGAGAGCACAGTGTCAGTGACATGGGGGAGGGAGAGCACAGTGTCAGTGACATGGGGGAGGGAGAGCACAGTGTCAGTGACATGGGGGAGGGAGAGCACAGTGTCAGTGACATGGGGGAGAGCACAGTGTCAGTGACATCGGGGGGGTGGGGGAGAGCGCAGTGTCAGTGACATGGGGGGAAATCACAGTGTCAATGACATGGGGGGGGGGGGCACAGTGTCAGTGACATGAGGGTGAGCACGGTGTCAGTGACATGGGGGGAGAACACAGTGTCAGTGATATGGGGGGAGAACACAGTGTCAGTGACATGGGGGGGGGAGCACAGCGTCAGTGACATGGGGGGGGGAAGAGCACAGCGTCAGTGACATGGGGGGGGGAAGAGCACAGCGTCAGTGACATGGGGGGGGGGAAGAGCACAGCGTCAGTGACATGGAGTGAAAGCACAGTGTCAGTGACATGGCGGAGGGAGAGCACAGTGTCAGTGACATGGGGGGAGAGCACAGTGTCAGTGACATGGGGGGAGAAACACAGTGTCAGTGACATGGGGGGAGAACACAGTGTCAGTGACATGGGGGGGGGGGGGGAGCACAGCGTCAGTGACATGGGGGGGGGAGAGCACAGCGTCAGTGACATGGGGGGAGAGCACAGCGTCAGTGACATGGGGGAGCACAGCGTCAGTGACATGGGGGGAGCACAGCGTCAGTGACATGGGGGGGGAGCACAGTGTCAGTGACATGGCGGAGGGAGAGCACTGTGTCAGTGACATGGGGGGGAGAGCACAGTGTCAGTGACATGGGAGGGAGAGCACAGTGTCAGTGACATGGGGGGGGGAGAGCACAGTGTCAGTGACATGGGGGAGGGAGAGCACAGTGTCAGTGACATGGGGGGGGGGTAGAGCACAGTGTCAGTGACATGGAGGGGAGAGCACAGTGTCAGTGACATGGGGGGAGGAGAGCACAGTGTCAGTGACATGGGGGGGGGCACAGTGTCAATGACATGGGGGGGGGAGCACAGTGTCAGTGACATGGGGGAGGGAGAGCACAGTGTCAGTGACATGGGGGAGGGAGAGCACAGTGTCAGTGACATGGGGGAGGGAGAGCACAGTGTCAGTGACATGGGGGAGGGAGAGCACAGTGTCAGTGACATGGGGGAGGGAGAGCACAGTGTCAGTGACATGGGGGAGGGAGAGCACAGTGTCAGTGACATGGGGGGGAGCACAGTGTCAGTGACATGGGGGTGAGAGAGCACAGTGTCAGTGACATGGGGGAGGGAGAGCACAGTGTCAGTGACATGGGGGAGGGAGAGCACAGTGTCAGTGACATGGGGGAGGGAGAGCACAGTGTCAGTGACATGGGGGAGCACAGTGTCAGGGACATGGGGGAGGGAGAGCACAGTGTCAGTGACATGGGGGGGAGAGCACAGTGTCAGTGACATGGAGGGGGAGAGCACAGTGTCAGTGACATGGGGGAGGGGGGGGGGAGAGCACAGTGTCAGTGACATTGGGGGGGGGAGGACACAGTGTCAGTAACATGGGGGGGGAGAGCACAGTGTCAGTGACATGGGGGGGGAGCACAGTGTCATTGACATGGGGGGGGGGGGAGCACAGTGTCGGTGACATGGAGGGGGAGAACACAGTGTCAGTGACATGGGGGAGGGAGAGCACAGTGTCAGTGACATGGGGGAGGGAGAGCACAGTGTCAGTGATATGGGGGGGGAGCACAGTGTCAGTGACATGGGGGTGAGAGAGCACAGTGTCAGTGACATGGGGGGAGGGAGAGCACAGTGTCAGTGACATGGGGTAGCACAGTGTCAGTGACATGGGGGAGGGACATGGGGGGGGGACAGCACAGTGTCAGTGACATGGGAGGGAGAGCACAGAGTCAGTGACATGGGGGGGAGAGCACAGTGTCAGTGACATGGGGGGGAGCACAGTGTCAGTGACATGGGGGTGAGCACAGTGTCATTGACATGGGGGGAGAACACAGTGTCAGTGACATGGGGGAGAGCACAGTGTCAGTGACATGGGGGGGGGGAGCACAGCGTCAGTGACATGGGGTGGGGGGGGGAGAGCACAGCGTCAGTGACATGAGGGGGGAGCACAGTGTCAGTGACATGGGGGGGGGGAGCACAGTGTCAGTGACATGGGGGGGGGGGAGCACAGTGTCAGTGACATGGGGGAGGGAGAGCACAGTGTCAGTGACATGGGGGGAGAGCACAGTGTCAGTGACATGGGGGAGGGAGAGCACAGTGTCAGTGACATGGGGGGGAGAGCACAGTGTCAGTGACATGGGGAGGGGGGAGAGTGAGCAAAGTGTCAGTGATATGGGGGAGGGAGAGCACAACGTCAGTGACATGGGGGGGGAGAGCACAGTGTCAGTGACATGGGGGGGGGGAGCACAGTGTCAGTGACATGAGGGAGGGAGAGCACAGTGTCAGTGACATGGAGGGGGGCACAGTGTCAGTGACATGGGGGAGGGAGGGCACAGTGTCAGTGACATGGGGGAGGGAGAGCACAGTGTCAGTGACATGGGGGGGGGGATAGCACAGTGTCAGTGACATGGGGGGAGAGCACAGTGTCAGTGACATGGGGGGGATAGCACAGTGTCAGTGACATGGGGGGGGGGGAGAGCACAGTGTCAGTGACATGGGGCGGGGAGAGCATAGCGTCAGTGACATGGAGGGGGGGGGGGTGAAGCACAGTGTCAGTGACATGGAGGGTGGGAGAGCACTGTGTCAGTGACATGGGGGAAGGAGAGCACAGTGTCAGTGACATGGGAGGGAGAGCACAGTGTCAGTGACATGGGGGAGGGAGAGCACAATGTCAGTGACATGGGGGGGAGAGCACAGTGTCAGTGACATGGGGGGAGAGTACAGTGTCTTTGACATTGGGGTGAGCACAGTGACATGGGAGGAGAGCACATTGTCAGTGACATGGGGGAGGGAGAGCACAGTGTCAGTGACATTGGGGGGAGAGCACAGTGTCAGTGACGGGGGGGGGGGAGCACAGTGTCAGTGACATGGGGGAGAGCACAGTGTCAGTGACATGGGGGGGAGAGCACAGTGTCAGTGACATGGGAGGGAGAGCACAGTGTCAGTGACATGGGGGGAGAGCACAGTGTCAGTGACATGGGGAGGGAGAGCACAGTGTCAGTGACATGGGGGTGGGAGAGCACAGTGTCAGTGACATGGGGGGGGGAGAGCACAGTGTCAGTGACATGGGGGGGAGAGCACAGTGTCAGTGACATGGGGGGGGGATCACAGTGTCAGTGACATGGGGGGGGAGCACAGTGTCAGTGACATGAAGGGGGAGAGCACAGTGTCAGTGTCATGGGGGAGGGAGAGCACAGTGTCAGTGACATGGGGGAGGAGAGCACAGTGTCAGTGACATGGAGGAGGGAGAGCACAGTGTCAGTGACATGGGGGGAGAGCACAGTGTCAGTGACATGGGGGGGGGGCACAGTGTCAGTGACATGGGGGTGAGCACAGTGTCAGTGACATGGGGGGAGAACACAGTGTCAGTGACATGGGGGGGGGAGCACAGCGTCAGTGACATGGGGGGGAGAGGACAGTGTCAGTGACATGGGGGGGAGAGGACAGTGTCAGTGACATGGGGGGGAGCACAATGTCAGTGACATGGCGGAGGGAGAGCACAGTGTCAGTGACATGGGGGGGGCAGGAGAGCACAGTGTCAGTGACATGGGAGGGAGAGCACAGTGTCAGTGAAATGGGGGGGGAGCACAGTGTCAGTGACATGGGGGAAGAGCACATTGTCAGTGACATGGGGGGGAGAGCACAGAGACATGGGGGGTAGAGCACAGTGTCAGTGACATGGGGGGGGGGAGAACACAGTGTCAGTGACATGGGGGTGAGCACAGTGACATGGGGGGAGAGCACAGTGTCAGTGACATGGGGGGAGGAGAGCACAGTGTCAGTGACTTGGGGGGGGAGCACAGTGTCAGTGACATGGGGGAGGGAGAGCACAGTGTCAGTGACATGGGGGGGGGAGCACAGTGTCAGTGACATGGGCGTGAGAGAGCACAGTGTCAGTGACATGGGGGAGCACAGTGTCAGTGACATGGGGGAGGGAGAGCACAGTGTCAGTGACATGGGGGGGAGAGCACAGTGTCAGTGACATGGGGGAGGGAGAGCACAGTGTCAGTGACATGGGGAGGGAGAGCACAGTGTCAGTGACATGGGGGGAGAGCACAGTGTCAGTGACATGGGGGAGGGATAGCACAGTGTCAGTGACATGGGGGAGGGAGAGCAGAGTGTCAGTGACATGGGGGGAGAGCACAGTGTCAGTGACATGGGGGGGGGAGAGCACAGTGTCAGTGACATGGGGGAAAGCACAGTGTCAGTGATATGTGGGGGGGAGCACAGTGTCAGTGACATGGGGGTGAGAGCACAGTGTCAGTGACATGGGGGAGCACAGTGTCAGTGACATGGGGGGGAGCACAGTGTCAGTGACATGGGGGTGAGCACAGTGTCGGTGACATGGGGGAGGGGGAGCACAGTGTCAGTGACATAGGGGAGGGAGAGCACAGTGTCAGTGACATGGGGGGGAGCACAGTGTCAGTAACATAGGGGTGAGCACAGTGTCAGTGACATGGGGGGAGAGCACAGTGTCAGTGACATGGGGGGAGAGCACAGTGTCAGTGACATGGGGGGGGGGGGAGGGAGCACAGCGTCAGTGACATGGGGGGGGGGGGAGAGAGCACAGCGTCAGTGACATGGGGGGGGGGGGGGAGAGCACAGTGTCAGTGACATGGGGGGGGAGAGGACAATGTCAGTGACATGGGGGGGGAGCACAGTGTCAGTGACATGGGGGAGGGAGAGCACAGTGTCAGTGACATTGGGGGGAGAGCACAGTGTCAGTGACATGGGGAGGGGAGAGTGAGCACAGTGTCAGTGACATGGGGGAGGGAGAGCACAGCGTCAGTGACATGGGGGGGAGAGCACAGTGTCAGTGACATGGGGGGGGAAGCACAGTTTCAGTGACATGAGGGAGGGAGAGCACAGTGTCAGTGACATGGGGGGGGGGGGGGCACAGTGTCAGTGACATGGGGGAGGGAGAGCACAGTGTCAGTGACATGGGGGGGGGATAGCACAGTGTCAGTGACATGGGGGGGAGAGCACAGTGTCAGTGACATGGGGGGAGAGCACAGTGTCAGTGACATGGGGGGGAGAGCACAGTGTCAGTGACATGGGGGGGGGGAGAGCACAGTGTCAGTGACATGGGGGGGGGGGGAGAGCACAGTTTCAGTGACATGGGGGGGGGAGAGCACAATGTCAGTGACATGGGGGAGGAAGAGCACAGTGTCAGTGACATGGGGGGGAGAGAGCACAGTGTCAGTGACATGGGGGATGGAGAGCACAGAGTCAGTGACATGGGGGGATAGCACAGTGTCAGTGACAAGGGGGTGAACACAGTGTCAGTGACATGGGGGAGGAAGAACACAGTGTCAGTGAAATTGGGGGGAGAGCACTGTGTCAGGGACATGGGGGAGGGAAAGCACAGTGTCAGGGACATGGGGGGGGGGGGGAGGAGAGCACAGTGTCAATGACATAGGGGGGGAGAGCAGAGTGTCAGTGACATGAGGGGGGGAGAGCATAGTGTCAGTGACATGGAGGGGGTGGGGTGAAGCACAGTGTCAGTGACATGGAGGGTGGGAGAGCACTGTGTCAGTGACATGGGGGAGGGAGAGCACAATGTCAGTGACATGGGGGGGAGCACAGTGTCAGTGACATGGGGGGGGGAGAGCACAGTGTCAGTGACATGGGGGAGCACAGTGTCAGTGACATGGGGGGAAAGCACAGTGTCAGTGACATGGGGGGGGGAGCACAGTGGGGGGGGAGCACAGTGTCAGTGACATGGGGGTGAGCACAGTGTCAGTGACATGGGGGAGGGAGAGCACAGTGTCAGTGACATATGGGAGAGCACAGTGTCAGTGACATGGGGGGGGGGGAGCACAGCGTCAGTGACATGGGGGGTGGGGAGAGCACAGCGTCAGTGACATGGGGGGGGAGCACAGTGTCAGTGACATGGGGGGGGAGCACAGTGTCAGTGACATGGAAGGGGGAGCACAGTGTCAGTGACATGGGGGAGGGAGAGCACAGTGTCAGTGACATGGGGGGGAGAGCACAGTGTCAGTGACATGGGGAGGGGGGGAGAGTGAGCACAGTGTCAGTGACATGGGGGGGGAGCACAGTGTCAGTGACATGAGGGAGGGAGAGCACAGTGTCAGTGACATGGAGGGGGGCACAGTGTCAGTGACATGGAGGGGGGAGGGCACAGTGTCAGTGACATGGGGGAGGGAGAGCACAGTGTCAGTGACATGGGGGGGGGGAGAGCACAGTGTCAGTGACATGGGGGGGATAGCACAGTGTCAGTGACATGGGGGGGATAGCACAGTGTCAGTGACATGGGGGGGGAGAGCACAGTGTCAGTGACATTGGGGGGGGGGAGAGAGCACAGTGTCAGTGACATGGGGGAGGAAGAGCACAGTGTCAGTGACATGGGGGAGGGAGAGCACAGTGTCAGTGACATGGGGGTGAGAGAGCACAGTGTCAGTGACATGGGGGGTGGAGAGCACAGAGTCAGTGACATGGTGGGGAGAGCACAGTGTCAGTGACATGGGGGAGGAAGAACACAGTGTCAGTGAAATTGGGGGGAGAGCACAGTGTCAGGGACATGGGGGAGGGAAAGCACAGTGTCAGTGACATGGGGGGGGGGAGGAGAGCACAGTGTTAGTGACATAGGGGGGGAGAGCACAGTGTCAGTGACATGGGGCGGGGAGAGCATAGCGTCACTGACATGGAGGGGGGGGGGTGAAGCACAGTGTCAGTGACATGGAGGGTGGGAGAGCACTGTGTCAGTGACATGGGGGAAGGAGAGCACAGTGTCAGTGACATGGGAGGGAGAGCACAGTGTCAGTGACATGGGGGAGGGAGAGCACAATGTCAGTGACATGGGGGGGGGGGGAGCACAGTGTCAGTGACATGGGGGATAAGCACATTGTCAGTGACATTGGGGGGAGAGCACAGTGTCAGTGACATGGGGGAGATCACAGTGTCAGTGACATGGGGGGAGAGTACATTGTCTTTGACATTGGGGTGAGCACAGTGACATGGGAGGAGAGCACATTGTCAGTGACATGGGGGAGGGAGAGCACAGTGTCAGTGACATTGGGGGGAGAGCACAGTGTCAGTGACGGGGGGGGGAGCACAGTGTCAGTGACATGGGGGGAGAGCACAGTGTCAGTGACATGGGGGGGAGAGCACAGTGTCAGTGACATGGAGGGAGAGCACAGTGTCATTGACATGGGGGGAGAGCACATTGTCAGTGACATGGGGAAGGAAGAGCACAGTGTCAGTGAAATTGGGGGGAGAGCACAGTGTCAGGGACATGGGGGAGGGAAAGCACAGTGTCAGTGACATGGTGGGTGGGGGAGAGCACAGTGTCAGTGACATGGGTTTGGGGGGGAGAGCACAGTGTCAGTGACATGGGGGGGAGAGCATAGTGTCAGTGACATGGAGGAGGGGGGGGGAAGCACAGTGTCAGTGACATGGAGGGTGGGAGAGCACAGTGTCAGTGACATGGGGGAGGGAGAGCACAGTGTCAGTGACATGGGAGGGAGAGCCCAGTGTCAGTGACATGGGGGGGAGAGCACAGTGTCAGTGACATGGGGGAGGGAGAGCACAATGTCAGTGACATGGGGGAGGGAGAGCACAATTTCAGTGACATTGGGGGGAGAGCACAGTGTCAGTGACATGGGGGGAGAGCACAGTGTTAGTGACATGGGGGGGGGGGAGAGCACAGTGTCAGTGACATGGGGTTGAGCAAAGTGACATGGGGGGAGAGCACAGTGTCAGTGACATGGGGGGGAGAGCACAGTGTCATTGACATGGGGGTGGGGGGGGGGGGGCGGACAGTGTCAGTGACATGGGGGGGAGAGCATAATGTCAGTGACATGGAGGGTGGGAGAGCACAATGTCAGTGACATTGGGGAGGGAGAGCACAGTGTCAGTGACATGGGGGGGAGAGCACAGCGTTAGTGGCATTGGGGTAGGAGAGCACAGTGTCAGTGACATGGGGGGGGAGAGAGCACAGTGTCAGTGACGTGGGGGGGGGGTGCAGAGCACAGTGTCAGTGACATGGGGGGCAGTGGCACTTATATGGGGGGGCAGTGGTAATGACATGGGGGGGTGGCAGTGGCAGAGACATGGGGGTTAGTGACATGGGGGGCATTGGTACTGACATGAGGGGGTAGTGACATGGGGCAGTGGCAGTGACATGGGGGTGTAGTGACATGGGGGGATAGGGCAGTGGCATGGGGGTGCACCTACAGTGACATGGGGCGGTGGCAGTTGCATGGGGGAGGGGAAGTGGCAGGGGGGGCAGTGGCAGTGACATGGGAGGGCAGTGGATACTGTCCTCCCCATGTCACTGCCACTACCCCTCCCAATGTCACCGACACTTCCCCCTCAATGTTAATGTAACTGCCCCCCATGTCACCGCCACTGCCCCCATGTCACTGACACTGTCCCCCCAATGTCACTGCCCCCCCATGTCACTGACACTGTCCTCCCCATGTCACTGACACAGCCCTCCACATGTCACTGCCACTGCCCCCCATGTCATTGCCCCCCCATGTCACCGACACTTTCATACCCCCCATGTCACTGCCGCTGCCCCCCCATGTCACTGCCAGTGCCCCCCATGTCACCGACACTGTCCTACCCCCTATGTCACTGCCACTGCCCCCCATGTCACTGCCACCGCCTCATGTCACTGCCCCCATGTCACTTCCACTGCCCCTCCCATGTCACTGCCCACCCTCCCCCCATGTCATTGCCCCCGCCCATGTCACTACCACTGTCCCCTCCGTGTCATTTCCACCCCCCATGTCACTACCCCCTTCCCCATTTCATTGCCACTACCCCCCCATGTCAATACCACTGCCCCCCATGTCACTAGCCCCATGTCACTGAAACTGTCCCCCCAATGCAGTGGCAGTGACATGGGGGTTAGTGACATGGGAGGGGCAGTGGTACTGACATGGGGGGGTAGTGACATGAGGAGCTAGTGACATGGGGGGCTGTGACATGGGGGGTAGTGACAGTGGAATGGGGGGCCACTGGCAGTGACATGGGAGGGTGTAAGTGACATGGGGGAGGGGAAGTGGCAGAGATATGGGGGGAGGGCAGTGGTAGTGACATGGGGGGGTGGCTTTGGCAGTGACATGGGGGAGGGGCAGTGGCATGGGGGTTAGTGGCAGTGACATGGGGGCAGTGGTAATGACATGGGGGGACATGTCACTGCCACTGCCCCCCATTTCACTGGCACTGCCCCCCCATGTCACTGACACTGTCCCCCCATGTCACTGACAACCCATGCCACTGTCCTCCCCCCAAGTTACTGCCATTGCCGCCCCATTTGTCACTGACACTGCCCTCCCCATGTCACTGCCACTGCCCCCCCACCCATTTAACCGACACTGCCCCTCCTCAAGTCACCGACACTGCCCCCTATGTCACCGACTCTGTCCTCCCCATGTCACTGCCACTGCCCCTCCCAATGTCAACGGCACTGCCCCCCAATGTTACTGCCACTGCTCCCCATGTCACCGCCACTGCCTCCCAATGTCACCACCACTGCCCCTCCATGTCACCGCCACTGACCCCATGTCACTGACTCTGTCCCCCCAATGTCACTGCCCCCCCATGTCACTGACACTGTCCTCCCCATGTCACTGACACAGCCCTCCGCATGTCACTGCCACTGCCCCCCTATGTCACCGACACTGGCCCCCCATGTCACTGCCACTGCCTCCCATGTCACTGCCACTGCCCCCATGTCACTGCCCCCCCCCCATGCCACTGCCAGTGCCCCCCATGTCATCGACACTGTCCCCCATGTCACTGCCAGTGCCCCCATGTCACTGCGACTGCCCCCCATGTCACTGCCCCCCATGTCACTGCCACTGACCCCCCATGTCACTGCCACTGCCCCATGTCACTGCCACCTCCTCATGTCACTGCCCCCCCCATGTCACTGCCACTGTCCCCTCGCATGTCACTGCCCCCCCTCCCCCCATGTTACTGCCCCCACCCATGTCACTACCACTGTCTCCTCCATGTCACTCTTACCCCTCCATGTCACTACCCCCCTCGCTATTTCATTGCCACTGCCCCCTATTTCACTACTACTGCCCCCCCATGTCCACACACCCCCATGTCACTGTCCTCCCATGTCACTGTCCTCCCATGTCACCAACACTGACCCCCAATGGTACTGCCACTGCCCCCCATGTCACCGCCACTGCCCCCCAATGTCACCACCACTGACCCCGTGTCACTGACACTGTCCCCCCAATGTCACTGTCCTCCCCATGTCACTGCCGCTGTCCTTCCCATGTAACTGCCACTGTCCTCCCCATGTCACTGCCACTGTCCTCCCCATGTCACTCCCCCCCCATGTCACCGACACTGCTCGCCCATGTCACCAACACTATCCTACCCCCCCGTCACTGCCACTGCCCTCCATGTCACTGCTTCCCATGTCACTGCCAGTGCCCCCCCCATGTCACTGCCAGTGCCCCCCCCCCCCATGTCACCGACACTGTCCTACCCCCCCATGTCACTACCACTGCCCCCCCATGTCACTTCCACTTCCCCCCCATGTCACTGCCCCTCATTTCACTGCCAGTGCCCCCCATGTCACTGCCACTGCCCCCATGTCACTGCCACCTCCTCATGTCACTGTCCCCCATGTCACTTCCACTGCCCCTCCCATGTCACTGCCCCCCTCCCCATATGTCACTGCCCCTGCCCATGTCCACTGTCCCCCCATGTCACTACCCCCCCTCCTCATTTCATTGCCACTGCCCCCCATGTCACTAGGCCCCATGTCACTGAAACTGTCCCCCCAATGCAGTGGCAGTGACATGGGGGTTAGTGACATGGGAGGGGCACGTGGTACTGACATGGGGGGTAGTGACATGAGGGGCTAGTGACATGGGGGGCTGTTGACATGGGGGGTAGTGACAGTGGAATGGGGGGGCACTGGCAGTGACATGGGAGGGTGGAAGTGACATGGGGGAGGGGAAGTGGCAGAGACATGAGGGGGGGGCAGTGGTAGTGACATGGGGGGGTGGCTTTGGCAGTGACATGGGGGAGGGGCAGTGGCATGCCGGTTAGTGGCAGTGACATGGGGGGCAGTGGTAGTGACATGGGGGGACATGTCACTGCCACTGCCCCCCATGTCACTAGCACTGCCCCCCATGTCACTGACACTGTCCCCCCATGTCACTGACACCCCATGCCACTGTCCTCCCCCCAAGTTACTGACATTGCCCCCTCATTTGTCACTGACACTGCCCTCCCCATGTCACTGCCACTGCCCCCCCCCCCACCCATGTTACCGACACTGCCCCTCCTCAAGTCACCTACACTGCCCCCTATGTCACCGACTCTGTCCTCCCCATGTCACTGCCACTGCCCCTCCCAATATCACCGGCACTGCCCCCCAATGTTACTGCCACTCTCCCCCATTTCACCGCCACTGCCTCCCAATGTCACCACCACTGCCCCTCCATGTCACCGCCACTGACCCCATGTCACTGACACTGTCCCCCCAATGTCACTGCCCCTCCATGTCACCGCCACTGACTCCATGTCACTGACACTGTCCTCCCATGTCACTGACACAGCCCTCCGCATGTCACTGCCACTGCCCCCATGTCACTTTTACTGTCCTCCTCCCATGTCACTGTCTTCCCCCTATGTCACTGTCTTCCCCCATCTCACTTTCCTCCCCCCATGTCAAAGCCCACTGCACCCCAACATGTCACTGTCTCGCCCCATGTCACTGCCACTGCCCCTCCCAATGTCACCGACACTGCCCCCCAATGTTACTGCCACTGCCCCCCCATGTCACCACCACTGCCCCCCAATGTCACCGCCACTGACCCCATGTCACTGACACTGTCCCCCCAATGTCACTGCCCCCCCATGTCACTCACACTGTCCTCCCCATGTCACTGACACAGTCCTCCGCATGTCACTGCCACTGCCCCCCCATGTCACCGACACTGCCCCCCCATGTCAACAACACTGTCCTACCCCCCCATGTCACTGCCACTGCCCCCCCATGTCACTGACACTGCCCCCATGTTACCGACACTGTTCTACCCCCCATGTCACTGCCATGCCCCCATGTCACTGCCACTGCCACCCAATGTCACTGCCCCCATGTCACTGCCACTGCCCCCCATGTCACTGCAACTACCACTGACCTCCATGTCACTACCCCCCATGTCACTGTCCTCCCCCATGTACCTGTCCTCCCCCATGTCACCGACACTGCCCCCCCAATGTTACTGCCACAGCCCCCCCCCCAATGTCACCACCACTGCCCCCCATGTCACCGCCACTGACCCCATGCCACTGACACTGTCCCCCCAATGTCACTGTCCTCCCCATGTCATTGCCACTGTCCTTCCCATGTCACTGCCACTGCCCCCCATGTCACTGCCCCCCCATGTCACCGACACTGCCCTCCAAGTCACTGACACTGTCCTACCCCCCATGTCACTGACACTGCCCCCCATGTCTCTGTCACTGCCCCCCATGTCACTGCCAGTGCCCCCCCATTTCTCTGTCACTGCCCTTCATGTCACTGCCCCATGTCACTGCCACTCCCCCCCATGTCTCTGCCACTGCCCCCCCATGTCAACGACACTGCCCCCCCATGTCACTGACACTGTCCTACCCCCCATGTCACTGCCACTGCCCTCCATGTCACTGCCCCCCATGTCACTGCCAGTGACCCCCATGTCACTGCCACCTCCTCAAGTCACTGCCCCCCCATGTCACTGCCACTGCCCCCTGTCATGTCACTGCCCCACCCCTTCCTGTTTAAGATCCACCCCTCTTCCAATTAGAGCTCCACCCATTCAAAACAACAATGGGGTACTATTCCTCCCACTGACAACTATGGGCTGCTATTCCTACAACTGACAACAACGATGGGGCTCTTTTCCTCCCACTGACACCAATGATGAGGCACTGTTCCTCTCACACTGACACCATTGATGGAGGCCACTATTCCTCTCACTGATACCAATGATGGGGCACTATTCCTCCCACTGACACCAATGATGGGGAATTTCCTCCCACTGACACCAATGAGTGGGCACTTTTCCTCCCACTGACACCAATGAGGGGGGACTTTTCCTCCCACTGACACCAATAATGGGGCACTATTCCTCCCACTGACACCAATAATGGGGAACTATTCCTCCCACTGACACCAATGATGGGGAACTATTCCTCCCACTGATACCAATGATGGGGCACTATTCCTTCCACTGATACCAATGATGGAGCACTATTCCTCCCACTGATACCAATGATGGGGCACTATTCCTCCCACTGATACCAATGATGGGGCACTATTCCTCCCACTGATACCAATGATTGGGCACCTATTCCTCCCACTGACACCAATGATGGGGCACTATTCCCCCAACTGATACCAATGATGGGGCACTATTCCTCCCACTGATACCAATGATGGGGCACTATTCCTCCCACTGATACCAATGAAGGGACACTATTCCTCCAACTGACACCAATGATGGGGCACTATTCCTCCCACTGATACCAATGATGGGGCACTATTCCTCCCACTGATACCAATGATGGGGCACTATTCCTCCCACTGACACCAATGATGGGGCACTATTCCTCCCACTGATACCAATGATGGGGCACTATTCCTCCCACTGACACCAATGATGGGGCACTATTCCTCCCACTGATACCAGTGATGGGGCACTATTCCTCCCACTGACATCAATCACGGGGCACTATTCCTCCCACTGATACCAATGATGGGGCACTATTCCTCCCACTGATACCAATGATGGGGCACTATTCCTCCCACTGATACCAATGATGGGGCACTATTCTTCCCACTGATACCAATGATGGGGCACTATTCCTCCCACTGATACCAATGAGGGGGCAATATTCCTCCCACTGATACCAATGATGGGGCACTATTCCTCCCACTGATACCAATGATGGGGCACTATTCCTCCCACTGACATCAATCATGGGGCACTATTCCTCCCACTGATACCAATGATGGTACACTATTCCTTCCAAGGATACCAATGATGGGGCACTATTCCTCCCACTGATACCAATGATGGGGCACTATTCCTCCCACTGATACCAATGAGGGGGCAATATTCCTCCCACTGATACCAATGATGGGGCACTATTCCTCCCTCTAATACCAATGATGAGACACTATTCCTCCCACTGACACCAATGATGGGGCACTATTCCTCCAGCTGACATCAATGATGGGACACGATTCCTCCAACAGACACCAATGATGGGGCACTGTTCCTCCCACTGACGCCAATGATGGGACACTATTCCTCCCACTGATACCAATGATGGGGCACTATTCCCCCCAACTGACACCAATGATGTGGCACTATTCCTCCCACTGACACCAATGATGGGGCACTATTCCTCCCACTGACACCAATGATGGGGCACTATTCCTCCCACTGATACCAAAGATGGGGCACTATTCCTCCAACTGAGACCAACGATGGGACATGATTCCTCCAACTGATACCAACGATGGGGCACCCCTCTTCCAGCAGCACCCCGTGGACCAGATCGAAGTGGGATCGGACACAGAAGACCCTGTCCCTTTCCAATAGAAGTGTCCCTTCTGTGGGAAAGGAGAGGGGAAAACTGCTGCCCTAGGCAAATGCCTTGATTGCATCATGGCAAATACGCCCCCGAGCCTGAAGAGCTGGAGGACAGGATTGCGCCATGTCTGTGGGGACAGGAAGGGGGGTGACAGGAGGGGAACCTGCATGTGGATTCCCACAGCACGGGCCCGACTTTCTGGCACTCTGCCAGGAGAGCAGGATACTCCCTCAGCAGGGGGCCATATTGCTGGCAACAGAAGAGTGAGGGGCTGCTGGGGGGTGGCAGGCAGCAAACCGTGGGATGGGGGGGGAGACCATCTCTGTGACAGCAGGGTTCGGGGAGAGTGGATATAGTGAATGCAGGGACCGGGGAGAACAGATATAGTGAATGCAGGGTCCGGGGAGAGCGGATATAGTGAATGCAGGGTCTGGGGAGACCGGATATAGTGAATGCAGGGTCCGGGGAGACCAGATATAGTGAATGCAGGGTCCGGGGGAGACCAGATATAGTGAATGGAGGTTCCGGGGAGACCGGATACAGTGAATGCAGGGTCCGGGGAGAGTGGATATAGTGAATGGAGGTTCCGGGGAGACCGGATACAGTGAATGCAGGGTCCGGGGAGAGCGGATATAGAAAATGCGGGGTCCGGGGAGACCGGATATAGTGAATGCAGGGTCCGGGGAGACCGGATATAGTGAATGGAGGTTCCAGGGAGACTGGATACAGTGAATGCAGGGTCCGAGATCGGATATAGTGAATGCAGGGTCCGGGGAGAGCGGATACAGTGAATGCAGGGTCCGGGGAGAGTGGATATAATGAATGGAGGTTCCGGGGAGACCGGATACAGTGAATGCAGGGTCCAGGGAGAGCGGATATAGAAAATGTGGGGTCCGGGGAGACCGGATATAGTGAATGCAGTGTCCGGGGAGACCCGATATAGTGAATGGAGGTTCCGGGGAGACCAGATACAGTGAATGCAGGGTCCGGGGAGAGCGGATACAGTGAATGCAGGGTCCGGAGAGACCGGATATAGTAAATGCGGGGTCTGGGAAGAGCGGATATAGTGAATGAAGGATCCGGGGAGACCGGGTATAGTGAATGCAGGGTCCTAGGAGACCGGATATAGTGAATGCTGGGTCCAGGGAGAGCGGATATAGTGAATGCAGGGTCCTGGGAGACCAGATATAGTGAATGCAGGGTCCAGGGAGACCAGATATAGTGAATGCAGGGTCCGGGGAGACCAGATATAGTGAATGCAGGGTCCGGGGAGAGTGGATATAGTGAATGCAGGGTCCGGGGAGACCGGATATAGTGAATGCAGGGTCCTAGGAGACCGGATATAGTGAATGCTGGGTCCAGGGAGAGCGGATATAGTGAATGCAGGGTTCTGGGAGACCGGATATAGTGAATGCAGGGTCCGGGGAGACGAGATATAGTGAATTCAGGGTCCGGGGAGACGAGATATAGTGAATTCAGGGTCCGGGGAGAGCGGATATAGTGAATTCAGGGTCCGGGGAGAGCGGATATAGTGAATGCAGGGTCCAGGGAGAGCGGATATAGTGAATGTAGGGTCCGGAGAGACCGGATATAGTGAATGCAGGGTCCAGGGAGAGTGGATATAGTGAATGTAGGGTCTCGAGAGACTGGATATAGTGAATGCAGGGTCCGGGGAGAGCGGATATAGTGAATGCAGGGTCCAGGGAGACCAGATATAGTGAATGTGGGGTCCGGGGAAACCGATTATAGTGAATGCAGGGTCCGGGGAGAGTGGATATAGTGAATGCGGGGTCCGGGGAGACCAGATATAGTGAATGCAGGGTCCAGGGAGACCAGATATAGTGAATGCAGGGTCCTGGGAGTCCAGATATAGTGAATGCAGGGTCCGGAGAGACCAGATATAGTGAATGCAGGGTCCGGGGAGACCAGATATAGTGAATGCAGGGTCCGGGGAGAGCAGATATAGTGAATGCAGGGTCCAGGGAGAGTGGATATAGTGAATGCAGGGTTTGGGGAGAGCGGATACAGTGAATGCTGGGTCCGGGGAGAGCGGATATAGTGAATGCAGGGTCCGGGGAGAGCGGATATAGTGAATGCGGGGTCCAGGGAGAGTGGATATAGTGAATCCAGGGTCCGGGGAGAGCGGATATAGTGAATGCAGGGTCCTGGGTTTAGTAACTCTTTAATGTAGCCATGCGGCCATGTTTCCGGAGTCCTCCAATCATTCCCCTGTGTCTCTGCCGACTGGTATCCTATCAGGAACCAGCTGGTCTTATATAAACCTCCCCGTATATGGCGGGCGTCACTTCCTGAAGACGCCGTTGGGCGAAATGTACATCGGAGCGTCAATACATCCCTTCCAGGTCCGGGAACATCCAAGCAGAGGGAATACGAGGCTTGGAGCGCATGGTTTAGAAACCTTGTATGCTGGAAACATTGGTGCCGGTCTATAGGATCCTGTACTTGTAAGTGCAAAATCAGCATTTCTGTGTAATTATTGTTTCTCAATTAAAATACTACACTTAGCTGTTCATTTGTTTGATTCATTTAATGGCCTGCGGCATTCCCGTGGGAGGAATATCTATAAAGTATCCTATTGGAGGCATATTGTGATCCTTTACATTTGGCTATCATTAATGAATTTCCTAGGGGAGAAATGGAGAATATACCGAGAGAGGGTTGTCCCCTATAAAACCAAAGGCATACTGGGCCACTGTAACTGGGGTGAAAAAATCTGGCGAGTGAGCGATTCACATTATACAGTTGTGTTCAAATAATAGCAGTCAGACATCACTAACCGGATCAATCACTGTTTTTGGTGGAAATTATATTTCTACATGGCAAATAATTTCCTAGCAGGTGTAGTAGAGTAATAGAAATCCAACAGACCCAACAGTCATGACATGCATGCTGCTGAATCTGTGTCATTGAATCACTCATTGAAAGGGGCGTGTTCAAAATAATAGCAGTGTGGAGTTCTATTAGTGAGATCATTCATTCTTTGAAAAACAGGTGGCAATTATTGCCCTTATTTAAGGAAGGAAGGCAGCACATGTTGTACATGCTGGTTACAGTGCATTTCTCTCTGAAATTCTGAGGAAAATGGGTCGTTCCAGACATTGTTCAGAAGAACAGCGTACCTTGATTAAAAAGTTGATTGGAGAGGGGAAAACATATAAAGAAGTGCAGAAAATGATCGGCTGCTCAGCTAAAATGATCGCAAATGCTTTAAAATGGCAACCAAAACCTGAAAGACGCGGAAGAAAGCGAAAAACTACCATTGGAATGGATAGAATAGCCAAAATGGCGTGGACTCAGCCAACAATCAGCTCCAGGAAGATGAAAGAAGGTGTGACGTTCCCTGTGAGGACTGTTACAATTAGAAGACGCCTATGTGAAGCCAAGCTATCTGCAAGAAGCCCCCGCAAAGTCCCACTGTTGGGAAAAAGACGTGCTGAAGAGGTTACAATCTGCCAAAGAGCACATTGACTGGCCTAAAGAGAAATGGCCCAACATTTTGAGGACCGATGAAAGTAAGATTGTTCTTTTTGGGTCTAGTGGGCGGAGACAGTTTGTCAGACGACCCCCAAACACTGAATTCAAGCCACAGTACACTGTGAAGACCGTGAAGCATGGTGGTGCAAGCATCATGATATGGGGATGTTTCTCATACTACGGTGTTGGGCCTATTTATCACATACCAGGGATCATGGATCAGTTTGAATACATCAGAATACTTGAAGAGGTCATGCTGCCTTATGCTGAAGAGGAAATGCCCTTGAAATGGGTGTTCCAACAAGACAACGACCCCAAACACACCAGTAAACATGCAACATCTTGGTTCCAGACCAACAAGATGGACGTTATGGAGTGGCCAGCCCAATCCCCGGATCTTAATCCAATAGAAAACTTGTGGGGTGACATCAAGAATGCCGTTTCTGAGGCAAAACCAAGAAATAGAGAAGAACTGTGGAATGTGGTCCAATCATCCTGGGCTGGAATACCTGATCACAGGGGCCAGAAGTTGGGGGACTCCATGCAACACAGATGTACAGCAGTTCTCAGAAACAGTGCGACTACAACCAAATATTCATGAAGTCATTCAAAGGAAAGCAAAATCTTCAAACATTTCTCAGTTTATATAGTGAATGTTTGAGTTTGTAAAGAAGAATACAAACACTGCTATATTTTTGAACCGTCTAATATTCACTTTTCTTCAATTTTTTTTAGAGGAACAACACAAATTTGATATATTTTTCTTCATGTTGTGATTTGGAATAGAATGTGTCGTGTTCCCAATGCATTTGTGTGGATGGAAATAAAAGCTATTAGAAGGATTTTGAGCTTTATTCACTTTTTTCAACACACTATTATTTTGAACACAACTGTACGTTTGTGAGCACGCGGTAAAGACACAGTCACTCCTGGTTTCTCTCTTGATTTGTCAGGTAAGTCCAGAAAGTGACAAAGAAGAGAGAGCCCGGAGGAGCGGTGCTGTGCTCAGGGGCGGACTGACTATTTGGAAACTCGGGCACTGTCCGGGGACCCAGGGTCAGTAGTGGGCCCCATGAGATGCTCCTGGTACCTTTTTCATAGGCTTTTTTGAGTTTGGGCAAGGACACAGGGGCCCCATGATCCCCTATTGCCCAGGGGCCCCATGAGCTGTCAGTCCACCCCTGGCTGTGCTGTACTGCGCTCTGTCCCCTCCTCCTGTCAGAACAGCGCTGCTCCATATAGCCAATGACACAGGATCGCTCCGACCATGGGACTGTACACAGTTTCACTACCCCCCCCCCCCATCTCCTATAAGGACTGCTCATCTTCCGACAGCCGGAAATGTGGGTGGTGGGGGGGGGGGGGGGTAATGAAACTGTATACAACCCGAGGATCGGAGCAATCCTGTGTCATCAACTATATGGAGCAGCGCTGTTCAGTTATTTCTGTCTGGGATGAGAAGGGGCTATTTGTGATGGAAAGGGTGATGGGGGTTCTGCTAGGAGGAGGAATAGGGGGATTTGAGCCAGGAGGGGGCTGGGGGGGGATGAATTTTTGTGCAGATTTGTGCTAAGAGGGGGGAAGGTTGAAAAGGGAGAGGATCTGTGCTGGGAGGATAATTTGGAGGGGGTCGTGCTAGGAGGAATTTAGGGGAATTTGTCATAGGGAGGGGACTGGGGGATGAGGATTTGGAGGGAGGGAATTGTGCTAGAAGGGGGGATTGGGGGGATTTGTTCTAGGAGCTGGGATAAATGGGGGATTTGTGCTAGAAGGGGGAATTTGTGATAAGGGGGGGATTGGGGGGAATTTGTGCTGGAAGGAGGAATGGGGGGGGGGGATTTGTGCTGGAAGGAGGAATGGGGGGGATTTGTGCTGGAAGGAGGGGTTGGGGGGGATTTGTGCTAGGAGGGGGGATAAGTGGAGGGATTTGTGCTAGGATGGGGGATTAGCAGGGGGATTTGTGCTAGAAGGGGGGACTTCTGCTAGAAGGGGGGATTTCTGCTAGAAGGGGATATTTGAGGGGGGGTTGTGCTAGGAGAATGGATGGGGAGATTTATGCTACGAGAGGGGACTGGGGGTGAATTTGTGCTAGAAGAGGGGATGGGAATTTATTCTAAGAAGAAAAATTTGGGGAGATTTGTACTAAGATGGAAAATGTGAGGGGAAATGTGTGCATGGAGGGCTGTTTTTTTTTGGTTGAGGGAGACTTGTGCTAGGAGGGGGGAATTGAGGGCAATGGAGGTGGGATTGGGAGGCAAAGAATTGCTGGGAGGGGGTTTTATACTTAGAAGAGGGGGTGTTTTGCATTGTTTGGAGAGAATTTTGGCTCTCAGACAGAATTTATACTTGAGTGCAATGTGCTGATTAGTACTGTTTCTTTGGGTTTTTTTTGAGGGGGAGGGATTTATGCTGAGACAGAATGATCCCACATGGGGGGCTTAGTTTGTCATCATTGCCCTGGGAGGTAGATGACCCTGCCCTGGCGCAGCCCGCACCACACACAGGGCAGTCAATCGATCTCCTCCTCACCACACAGCACATAGCTGAGACCGGATTCCTTTACAGACACAGCCTCAATCTGCAGTGTATATCTGGCTGCTGTGTTGCAGTTCTGATCCTGTCCTCTTCTCTGCTGACCCCTGTAATCTGCCCTGTTGACCCCCATCCTCCATCCTGCTAACCCCTGTACACTGTCCTTCAGACTCCTGCCCTGTCTTCTGCACTGATAAGCCCTGTTCTCTACCCTGCTGACCTTTGGCATCTCCTCTGTTGACTCTGTCCTTTGCCCTGCTGACCCATATCCTCTGTCCTACTGAACCCCTGTATTCTGCCCTATTGACTCTTGTAAACCCCCTGCTGATCTCCCATCCTCTGCCCTGCTGACCCCTATTTTGTGCCCTACTGACCACCTGCACACTGCCTTGCCGACTCTTGTACACTGCCCTGCTGACCTCTCATCCTCTGTCCTGCTAACCCCTGTACACTGTCCTGCTACCCCTTGTACACTGCCTTGATAACCCGCTGAACACTGCCCTACAAACTGCTGACTCTATCCCTCTGCCCTGCTGGTCCCTCTGTACACTGCCCTACTGACTTCTATCACTGTCGTGCTGACTTCATATCCTCTGCCCCCTGACGTTTTTTACTGCACCCCCACATCAGACAGGCTAGATCTAGCCTTGCTTTAAATCCTCATCAAGAGTCCTCCTTACATCAAAATACACATGAGACTCCCACCTTCCATCAGTGCCCCCATAAGAGCCCCCATTAAACAGGGTCCCCATCAGAGCAGGGAGTGAGCACACATGGTGATCTGGCCACTAACACACCTCCTGTATTGGAGTGCCCCCACTCTGGATGAAGGAGCACAGGGGGCACCTTTGGACAGCCGAATTGTCAGTGTGGGGAGAGGGAAGTGTTAGAAGTAGCAGATTAAAATATAAAAACAAACTAAAGCTGAGCTTGTAGGGCAGGTGGGTGTCACTCCCTCCTTGTTGGGTGTCATGTGTGGGTCACATGAGAAGCCTATCCTCGGGTAGGTTCTTCTTTGGATGGGTCACTAACCTCACACATGGGGTACTTTTACTTGTGCTGTGCACACCAATTCCCCGGGACATGACAAGGGGTTGCTTTCAGGGATAACTCAACCTCAAGGCAGACCTCCAACTTTAGAGATGGCCGCACACCGTATACACTTGAACAATAAATGGTCCTCTAGTTAACTCTCTTGTCTCTGTGTCAGTGTACACCTTCCCTGTCACAGCTGCATTTAGGAGGGACACGCTGAGCCGATGCACACTCCACCTGCTGCATTTAGGAGGGACACGCTGAGCCGATGCACACTCCACCTGCTGCATTTAGGAGGGACACGCTGAGCCGATGCACACTCCACCTGCTGCATTTAGGAGGGACACGCTGAGCCGATGCACACTCCACCTGCTGCATTTAGGAGGGACACACTGAGCCGATGCACACTCCACATGTCCAGCGTATCTGAGCATGGAGCACTGACTCTATGCCTGCTCTGCTTTACCTCTTCCGCTTCCATACCTCTGCACAGGCTGAGAACCTCTGTGACACCGATCTGCTCTCATTGCTATTGGGAGTTATGGAGATAGTGCCAACAATAACTTCCCTCCCTGTAAGAGGCTGTCCCACCTATCACAGGTACATGCTGCTCGGTAAATCTCTATTACCCTTGGGGCAGCACAGTGGCTAAATGGTTAGCACTT
Organism: Staurois parvus; assembly: GCF_062004578.1. Classification (NCBI taxonomy): domain Eukaryota; kingdom Metazoa; phylum Chordata; class Amphibia; order Anura; family Ranidae; genus Staurois; species Staurois parvus. The sequence continues at coordinate 32,078 of NW_028319412.1, forward strand.
CCGCCTGGCAGTACTTGGGTCGTTGGTTTAAATCCCAACCACGGCACCACCTGACTTGAGTTTGCATGTTCTCCCTGTGCCTGCGTGGGTTTCCTCCCACACTCCAAAGACATGCTGGTAGGTTAATTGGCTCCTGTCTATATTGTCCCTGGCATGTATATGTATGAATGTGAGTTAGGGACCTTAGATTGTACACTCCTTGAATGTTAGGGACTGATGTAAATATCCATTATATATGTAAAGCCCTGCGTAAATGGACTACACTACATACAGTCTGTCCATAAATATTGGGACATCGACACAATTCTAACATTTTTGGCTCTATACACCACCACAATGGATTTGAAATGAAACGAACAAGATGTGCTTTAACTGCAGACTGCCAGCTTTAATTTGAGGGCATTTACATCCAAATCAGGTGAACGGTGTAGGAATTACAACAGTTTGCATATGTGCCTCCCACTTGTTAAGGGACCAAAAGTAATGGGACAGAATAATAATCCTAAATCAAACTTTCACTTTTTAATACTTGGTTGCAAATCCTTTGCAGTCAATTACAGCCTGAAGCCTGGAACGCATAGACATCACCAGACGCTGGGTTTCATCCCTGGTGATGCTCTGCCAGGCCTCTACTGCAACTGTCCTCAGTTCCTGCTTGTTCTTGGGGCATTTTCCCTTCAGTTTTGTCTTCAGCAAGTGAAATGCTCAATCAGATTCAGGTCAGGTGATTGACTTGGCCATTGCATAACATTCCACTTCTTTGCCTTAAAAAACTCTTTGGTTGCTTTTGCAGTCTGCTTTGGGTCATTGTCCATTTGCACTGTGAAGCGTCCAATGAGTTCTGAAGCATTTGGCTGAATATGAGCAGATAATATTCCCGAAACACTTCAGAATTCATCCTGCTGCTTCTGTCAGCAGTCACATCATCAATAAATACAAGAGAAGCAGTTCCATTGGCAGCCATACATGCCCACGCCATGACACTACCACCACCATGCTTCACTGATGAGGTGGTATGCTTAGGATCATGAGCAGTTCCTTTCCTTCTCCATACTCTTCTCTTCCCATCACTCTGGTACAACTTGATCTCGGTCTCATCTGTCCATAGGATGTTGTTCCAGAACTGTGAAGGCTTTTTTAGATGTCATTTGGCAAATTCTAATCTGGCCTTCCTGTTTTTGAGGCTCAACAATGGTTTCCATCTTGTGGTGAACCCTCTGTATTCACTCTGGTGAAGTCTTCTCTTGATTGGTGACTTTGACACACATACACCTACCTCCTGGAGAGTGTTCTTGATCTGGCCAACTGTTTTGAAGGGTGTTTTCTTCACCAGGGAAAGAATTCTTCGCTCATCCACCACAGTTGTTTTCCGTGGTCTTCCGGGTCTTTTGGTGTTGCTGAGCTCACCGGTGCGTTCCTTCTTTTTAAGAATGTTCCAAACAGTTGTTTTGGCCACGCCTAATGTTTTTGCTATCTCTCTGATGGGTTTGTTTTGTTTTTTTCAGCCTAATGATGGCTTGCTTCACTGATAGTGACAGCTCTTTGGATCTCATCTTGAGAGTTGACAGCAACAGATTCCAAATGCAAATAGCACACTTGAAATGAACTCTGGACCTTTTATCTGCTCATTCTAATTGGTATAATGAGGAAATAACACACACCTGGCCATAGAACAGCTGATAAGCCAATTGTCCCATTACTTTTGGTCCCTTAACAAGTGGGAGGCACATATGCAAACTGTTGTAATTCCTACACCGTTCACCTGATTTGGATGTAAATGCCCTCAAATTAAAGCTGACAGTCTGCAGTTAAAGCACATCTTGTTTGTTTCATTTCAAATCCATTGTGGTGGTGTATAGAGCCAAAAATGTTAGAATTGTGTCCATGTCCCAATATTTATGGACCTGACTGTATATAAGTACCTGTAATAAATAATAATAAAATAAATAAATACCTTTAGTAACCACTTGCTATCTTCATACCCCAATATGCTTCACTGACCCAAGTTGTCAACTAAGTGCAGAATGTGCCAGTTACTTGTATACACTTCTTTAGTAACTTCAAGCCAGGCAAGGACAAAGCTTCAAAAACTTTACTGAAAACTTGGCCTTTCCAGAAAACAACAGTAAGGGCTCATGTACACTGAAGCTGCTAAACTGACATTCAGGAGCTAATAAGTGTTTTTTTCAGCAGCCACTGAATTCTCCTCTATGTGTCCATGTACACATCGTCATTTACAGGCAGTTGAGGTTACAGGCATTTCTTGAAAGCACCAAAATCATGTTCAGGAGTAGAGTTTCCTGGCGTTTCAAATGCTTGTAAATGTGTGTAAACGCGGTTACACGCGTTTATGCACGTGTGCGTTTAGAAGCGTTTTTTGACAGGTCTATATCCAGATGATGTCCAGAGCCTTTTTTGTTAATCAAAAATGCATACACAGCGTTTTCCATGTATGGACCCGGTACACCAGCGCAGTCAGTTCCAGGTTTTGCGTGAAGGAAAAGATGGAAGAACGTGACGCATTATGCTCATGATGGGATCCATAGTGAATACAACCAGAGAAGACAGGTCATCTCCACACATACTGCTCTCTCTACTTCTGCTCTCTCTATTTCTCACAAAAGGTCTGAAATAGTTATTTACTATTTTTCAGTGCATTTTTGGCATTTGGGAAGGTCTCCTGAGGTTATGTTTTAAAAACGCTTCTAAACGCAATGCGCATAAACATGGTATGCAAATGCGGCTAAACTAACGTTTTTTTAACCTACATTTTCTAGCAGTCAGTTTCCAGCAGTCAGAAGAGTTTTCCAAACACGCCGTGTACATGAGCCTTAACAGTCCTTTCCTAACATTCCTAATCCCTATATCAGGCTTGTGGCTGCCCCAGCATACCTGTACAGGCAAGAGTCCAAAGTAGCAGAATCCAGATGCTGGTGTCATCAGGGCAGACTGCAGGTCCCAGAAATCCCCAACAGCTGGAGATTACATCCTGTGGCTTGTCTGTATCTTTCCTTCCCATGCAGCAAACTGTTTGTGTCTGGGCAGAGCCTCACCCCCCTTTTCATAGCAGCACAGGGAGAGATGTAGAGCCCTGCAAAAAGTGCTGGAAACAGGGTTAAGCAGTTGTCTTGTTAAAGCAGTGGCAACGCTATGGAGGTGAGGTCCGCACCTGAGTGACATCTGCCAGAGGGGTGACACCATCAAGCATGGTGTTGTTGGGCCAATGAAACATTGACAACAGGCTCTTTCCTCCCCCTGATAGGTCATCCAGAGAACTCAGGCTGTGACAGGATAGGCGAGCTATGGGTTGTCAGAGTGATTCGCCCACTCGCCCCCCTATCCTGTCAGCAATGTAGAAGAAGAGAGAGCGGCTCTTATCAGGTTTGCCACTCAGCGTATTGCCCGCTCTGTTTCCCTCCCCATTGGCACAGCTGAGGTCCAATCAGAAGACTAGAAGAGCATCATGGGACCTGTACTTCCAGAAGATTGGTGGCCCCACTGTTAGCCACAGGGAACAGACTACAGCCCCCAGCATGCACTCTGCTGGGGGGAGAGAGAAAGCCTGGAGCCGGGAAACAGCTGAGGGAGTGAGTGCTACAGAGACAGGAAAAATAAAGAGGACTGTGCTGGGGGAAGCCAGAGAGAGAGAGAGAGAGAGCCACGTTGTCCAGCCTCATCTGAGAGAGAGAGAGCCACGCTACCCAGTACCACCTGAGAGAGAGAGCCACGCTACCCAGCACCACCCGAGAGAGAGAGAGCCCTGCTTCCCAGCACCACCTGAGAGAGAGCCCTGCTGCTCAGCACCATCAGAGAGAGAGAGCCACGCTACCCAGCACCACCTGAGAGAGAGAGAGCCACGCTACCCAGCACCACCTGAGAGAGAGAGAGCCATGCTACCCAGCACCACCTGAGAGAGCCACGCTGCTCAGCACCACCAGAGAGAGAGCCACGCTGCTCAGCACCACCAGAGAGAGAGCCACGCTGCCCAGAACCACCAGAGAGAGAGCCACGCCGCTCAGCACCACCAGAGAGAGAGAGAGAGAGCCACACTACCCAGCACCACCTGAGAGAGAGCCACGCTACCCAGCACCACCTGAAAAAGAGAGAGAGAGCCATGCTGCTGTGAGATGGGGAAACAGCTTTCATTGTTTGAACACTGTTTGTGTGGAGTAAATTAAATGTTCATTGGACTGACATTCTGCGGTTTAGCCACAAGATGCCACTGTTTTCCTAACACAGCCACAGACTGCATAGACATTTCTATATTCATGAAGAGGTGGGGTTTTCACACAGGGTTGAGAAGACAGGAAGAGGAGAGAGAGTAGCCATGTCTGGAGGATGGTGAATGGAGGGGCCGTGTGAGCAGAGAATCTGATGGCATCTAGGTGTGAGAGCATCCCTCAGTAGCCAGAGCTGCAGCTAAGTGAAGCTGATCGTGTCCAAGACCCTTATCCTGTTCAGAGAAAGGAAGATTGCTGCCAGGAATGCTGATGAGATCAGAGGAACAAACCAACATACACTGCGATACTGCATGCTTGTGTCAAGGTCCTACCTTTTTACCAGAGGTTATGTTACTCCATGTGGTGGCATCCATCTTGGATTTCTGCAGAGCATGGTGGGAATCTTTTATGCCTTCAGGTCTCTGAGGTCCATCCCCCAGAGGGGTGTGGCTGATGACATATAAGCCTGTGTTCCGCACATGCTCTTTGCACTTGTGTCTTTGTGTTGCTGTTACTCTGTTCTGACTCTCGTGACTCTCCTGGAATCTGACTCGGCTTGTGACCTGACCATTCTTTGTGTTCTCCTTTGATCTGACCCTCCGTTGCTGAACCCGGCTCGTGACCTGTGATTCTCGTCTCCTGTCCTGTACCGTTTTGTCTCGTTGTTGTTGACCCGGCCTGCCTGACTACTCTATTGTCTTTACCACTAGCTACACGCCATTGGCGGCGGCCATTACCGCAGCTGGGGTACCTCGGGGGCCGCGACCTGGTTCCTGGCTGCGTCAAGTCCATCCCCACCATCAGGGGCCCTGGTGAAGGGCAGCCTGGGACTTAGACTCCGCGCCCTGAGGGACTTCGGTCTGTGGGTGGTGGTTGTCATCAGCCTGTGCGTTACATTGTTATTAGGCCTGCCTGTCCGTTTCCCAGCTCCTGCCCTGACAGCTTGTTGGAGAGACATTTGTTCTGTTCAGAGTCACCAGCGGATGCAAAGCAGACCCAGGTCGGTAAGATCGTGCACGCACCTCATTTCAGTGTTGGCGCCTAGAGACTGAGGCCAGGCCTATAGTTAGCTAGTTAGGGTCTCTGTGTCAGGCCACAAGTGTTATTACTGATCATTGGAAGGACTCCATAACTTAAAGTGACATTTCACATTGGAGAGCTGATAACATCCCACAAACTCAAGCCAGACTGGCGTTTTGCTCAGAAGGGATACTCAGGCACGTGCTACAGGACCAGTTATAGGAGGGGGAATACTGTAGATTTGTGTAAGATTGTAAGCTGTTGTGCTGCACCACAGGCTAGCCCATATCATACACCCATACACTGATTCCTGCTCTTTTAGGGTAATAACGGGTAAGGTGTGGCAGCTTAGTTGTGCCCGCCAGTAGGTAAATTACTACACCTTCTACCTTTATTCATCAGGAGGCGCCGTGCTGAGCAGCACAAGGGTCTCAGCCTTTGGGCTGGGTGTATGTAAATTTATTGTATGTTCTCAGCATTTGTGGTTGTGTTTATTTGCCACATCTAAGTAAAATTCTGCTGTGGCAAAAGCTGGTGTTGGGGTTGCTTTCCTCGTTCGTGACTTCACTGTATCGTGGGGAGCCCACCCCGGTACACGGCTTACACTGCCCAGCACCACCAGAGAGAGAGCCACACTACCCTGCGGGGTATAGGAACTCCTAGATCAATCTCATCTCCCACCCCCTGTGGGGTATAGGAACTCCTAGATTTAATTAAGCAGACATGCTGACTGCTGGACACCCCCGTCGAGTTCATTAAACGGCACAAAAACAAAATAACATTTCTGATTTCCATCACACTCCTCCCCTTTTCCAAAACATGTACCTACAAGAGGCCTTAACAGGCCTTGTTCAAGGTACATGTAGCAGTTCCAAAGAAGAAACATCTAAGTGTTCATATAACTGCCTGTTATCTGAGGACAAGTGTGTATTGAAGCTCATTTCAGCAGGGCGCCACATTGGGGTACAGAAGCTCTTGGCCTAGGCACACACTTGAGCCACTGGGGGTATATTTTGATCCAGTACCATTACCTCTCCACCAAAGTGAAGCTGTGGAGTGGGACACCCCCTACATTTCTTGGGGCAATTAGCCTGCAGGTGCCCCCATTCTCTGCAACAGGGTTGGGGTACTCTTCTTGTATGTCTCCACCTGTGTTGCAAACCAAAGGATCCCCCTCTAAATCTTGGGGCACTGGTGGGATTGACATGAACCTTTACAAAGTTGACCGGATAAATCCTTGATGAATGTGTGTCCTGCATCTCATCTGTCCCAGATTTTTTCTCTTCTCTGGGAGAGTGGTTCTGGGTTACACTCCCTAGAAACTGACAATTAAGTTCTCCCTGGTCATTCCCCAGCAGAATATCAGCAGGTAGTCCTGCCATTACACCAACAGAACAAAGTTTCTCCCCAAAACCATTATCCAGGAGAACCGTAGCCTTTGGGATGTGTTTCCTGGAACCCCCAGCTAGTTTGATAGACAATCCAGGGCCTTTCTCAATCGCTGCCGGATTCACCATGCAGGGATCAACAATGGTCAGGAAGACACCTGTGTCCCAGAAACCAATGACTTTTCTCCCATCTATGCAGACCTCCTGTAAATGCCTCTGCCTTACCTCGGGGTAACTTGGGGTAAGTGTCTGGACTCCATAAACTCCTAGAGGGGCACTGGGTATTGTTGGGGGCATCCATTCACTTTGAGATGGTGAGAGGCACTCTCCTCCTGGCACCAGCGCTTCATTGGGATCAGGGCAAGTGGTTTGAGTCTGCGGTGGGTGGAAGTTCCTTGGGCAACTAGCCTGGGGATGGCGGGGCTGTCCACATCTGTAGCATGGGTGGTCCAAGGATAACCCAGAGGGCTGGAGTTGGAGTGGCATTTCCTCAGAAGCTGGGTACATGTCCACATAGTGCACCGGCTTGGGAGAGCTGGGCATTAGAGTCTTTTTCTTGGCGGGGCAGTTGACCTGATAGTGACCAGTCTGCCCACAGCCAAAACAATGCCTATCTAAGGCAGGTCTGGGGGCCCGCTGTGAGGTTGCTGGATGAGGTGGGAGCAGGGGCCGTGTAGCTGGCTCACTTTGGGGTCCCATCTGGCGATGGGGAGGCGTGTAGGACACCGGTGTAGGGCTGGGCATCCTGGCAGCTCGGGGTGCCTCGGCAGCAGGCTTCTTCCATTGTGTAACCCACAATGGGTTAATTAGGAGTGCCTCATCCGCTAAGGCTGCAGCTTCTTTGAGGGTGACAGGTTTCCGTTCACACACCCACTGTTGCCGCTCAGGGGGCACTTGAAAAGGAACTGTTCCTTCAGGATGGCCTGGATGATCTTCTCAGGGGAGGTTGCCTTCTCCCCTTCCAGCCACTGGCAACATGCTAAGGACAACTTGTGCGCAAACATCTTGAAGGAGGTCTGTGGGAGGCGGGGGGTAGTCCGGAACTGGGCCGATATGACTCTGATGATACAGTATAGTAGTCCAGTATGGACCTTTTTATCTCCTCATAGTTCTGCTTCTTGAGGGGGTCCATCATTCGGTAGGCCTCAGCAGCCCCTCCACCAAGCAGCCCTATCACATGGCGAGTCTAGTCTGTGGGTGGGACCTGCAGTAGTTCGCACTGATTTTCAAAGTCCTGCAAGAACCCTTCCACATCTCCAGTGTGTTTTTGGTAGGGCTTAAAGTCCTTCCTGGATATTCTCTTTGCCTCCCGTGCCACAGGGACAGGCATAGGAGCAGCTGCTTGGTTCTTTGCGACTTCCCACTCTTTTTGTCTTTTTGGAGCCTTTTCAATGGCCGCAAGCTTCCTTTCTGGGGTAGCATCCTTTCCTAGAATGTCTATCTCTTCCTCGTACCATAGTACCATATAACCCAAGGGCTCTTGCTGCTCATACTATGAAGCTCTGGCCAGTCTTCACTTGAGACTGCTTGGCCCATATCCATGACTAACTCTTCCCATTGGCTGGCTTCCTCCAGCATCTGGACCAGCTGATCTTTATTAAGTCCCCTGTAGTTGAGGCCCAAAGTTCTGGCCTTTTCTTGTAAGCTGGTCGCCATCCAGTGTCGATATTCCGGGGCCTCTGTGTCCATCGCATGCAGGCTCTCTTCCACCATCTCGAGTGCTTTCGTCCCTCTGCTGCCAACCGGTTGTGAAGAGCTAAGGGCACACAGAGACAGATCACACAGAACCCGACGTGCAGGCGTTTATTGGGGAGTTTCTTGGGAGTGCCGACGATCGAACAGCTAGTCCACAGAACAACACAAGACACAGCAATACAGTAGGGTTCTCAGGATGTCAATATGGGACAACAGGGAGTGATAGTCTACAGGGTTCAATAGGACAAAGCGGCAGGGGTTGGAACCACGGGCAAGGGTTGCGAGCAGAAAAGGATTATATCCTCAGCGGCAGGGTTGGCACACAGCATGGAGGCAGAACTCTGGTGGGCAAAGGTTAAGTCCAGGTTGGATCCTCAGCACAGGGATTGGCACAAAGCAAAGCAAGGAAGCAGAACTTTGGTGGGCAAGGGTTAAGTCTGGGTTAAATCCTCAGTGCCGGGGTTGGCACACAGCAAGCAAACAGAGGTCTGGCGGGCAAGGATTAAGTCTGGGTTAAATCCTCAGCGCCAGGGTTGGAACACAGCAAGGAAGCAGAATAGAGAGGAGAGCAGAGTCCCAGTATCCAGAAAGCCACACAGACAATGTAGAACCACAAGTCCCAGCAGTGTGACCAGCAAAGCACAGTTCAATGCATCTCCAAGAGCTGCTCTGTCCATCCTGACAAGCTCTGCACAATCTCCGTCACACCGGTCTTTCCCTTCAGCCGCTCTCATCTTCACAAGCAGAGCTGAGAGCGGGAGACAACACAACACTGGAGGGTGGGAGCTGCCTCAAAATAATCAACAGGTGATTGGTTGCTAGGCTGTCAGGCTGTCCTAGCAACCAATCACCAGCTTGTTAATATGAAAAGTTAACTCCAGCAGCTCTCGCTCCCACCCTCTGTCCAGTACTGAGCTGCCTCCTGCTTTCCACACTGATGTACACCCGTTGTAAGCTAGGAGACCTCTACCTACACTATGGGGGGGGGGCAGACACTACAGTGGGGCGGGGGGGTGATGTGAAGGAGACAGATGACACTGATATGGTGGGAGGGCAGAGGACACTACAGTGGGGGGGGGTGACGTGAAGGAGGGCAGAGGATACTACTGTGGGGGGGAGTGATGTAAAGGGGCAGAGGATACTACTGTGAAAGCTGGATTTGGAGAAACAGCAATACACCGATCTTCACAGTAAAGGGTGGTATGTCAACACATGTCTTGGCCATTGGAGGACAGGTAGGCTGTGCTCCCAGCACATCCAGAAAACGGACCACGTTCAGATAGATGTGCTCTCATGTCAATACCTGTGGTGCTTTTGAGATAATTAATTATAAATAAATTGGCCGGTGTCCGGGTGTCCGACTCCCATAAACAATAATAACGCAGTACCTCCAGCCGGCAAATAACTTAATAGTATTCAATAGTATGGACACCTTAACAAATTTATCACCACACTAATTTTCCTTGAGTTCTTTTCACCAATCTGATTTCTTACCATATACACAAATATCGCCAATTTGATAAATAAATTATTTATTTATGTACAAATAAATATTTATATATATTAATACAAACGAATATACTGCTGATGAGTATTTCCTACGCACAAAGAATGACCCAATCAATCAATTTCAAATAGGTCACATGTAAAATATATATCACTACAGCGTAAATAACAAAAACGATTTTTCAGTAGTTAGTAACTTTCAATTGTTAGTACTCAAGATATAATTTCCAATTCCCGCGGCCGAATTAGGAAAATATTCCTGATATAATTTACACAGAAAACACTTCAGATATGTTATAAGAAAACAATGCAATTTCAATACCCAATATAGAGAAAAAAAAATAAAACTATTCGTCAATCAAAACAATCCAATTAAGCAACCAATTTCTCCATACATTATGCAATCTCGGTGATTCAATCCAATTAATACAATTTCAAAGTAATCTGCAATATCTATCTATATGCACGATCTTAGTATTACAGCACCATGTTAATATTATTACGGATCTAGTAAATTCTAAACGAATAAAATGTTTTTGATAATTTCTCACCACTTCTAGGTATAGCGTTCTCTTCGATATTTCGGTGGAGCAGCAGGTAGTTGAAAATGTTGTCTCTAGTCAGCAATCTTCTTCTCGTCAGGAAATAGGTAAAAAGTGGATGGGCGGGCAAAAGTTATTTTCTGGTCAAAAATAGGTTTTCCAAAAGCAGTCTTTAAAGGCAGAGAATTTTCTCAAGCAGAGCGTTTTTCAAAGGCAAAAAAATTTTCTTTTTTTAAAAGCAGAGTCTTTCAAGAGTCGTTTTTTTTAGAGTAGTTTTTTTTAAAGGTAGCTCCTGCATATATATATTGGAAAGACCCATTGTTCTCTAGGTCCTCTCATGGTATAGGCTGATTCTGGAGGCTCTTTACCTGTCTAGAGGCTAGTATGGCTTTATTGATACATTTATATGTCCTGCTGAAATATGAAAGAGACTCTTATCAATATCTCTTTATATCATGTCCATTATGTTTAAGTTGGTTTTGTGACTCATCTTTCTAATATGGGAATTATATTTTGATGTATGTTCATTGTTCTGAGAATGGTAAATATGAAGATAATATTCCCATAATTTGTTATGGCATTTTATCACCTATTGCTCGCGTGTTACTTCAGTCCATCATGTCAGATATCTCATATCTCTCCACATTCTGATGTAGGTACATATGTAGGTAATCATTTGCTTTAAAATCTCAGCTATAGTCTACCCAAATCACAATCCATCTCATATGTCATTCTGACTTGATGATATCCAGTTTATGCTTTTTATGTTTTTCTTTTGTAGTTGCCAACTTTATTAAATTGATTTTGGTGTCATGGTATATATATAGTATTGTGAATATGTCAGTTAAATATATGTCAGCTTTTAAGTTGAAGCCTTAGTTTTGCAGTTGGGTTTCAAAGTTCACAGCCCAAGTGAGCGCCTGGGAAGTGTATGATTAGCTGTCTATTGTCGGTTTGATTATTGCAAACATTCAGTTGACTTTTCCTCAGACATATGACTCTGTTCAATGATAGGTGTCACAATTCTCAAAGGACTTATATCCTTCTTATGAATGAACCTCATTACCTTGGTCCTTATCAGCCAGGTCCTAAGGTTAGGTGTTGGATGGCTCCATTGTATTCTCAAATAGGTCATCTACATTCAATCACTTTTGTGAATGTCCTTGTACCAGACAGACAACTAAGTTATCACAAAGCTGCTGACATTTCATAACTGGTTTGATTGAAGAGTATTTCTTTAATAATTTCTGAATCAAAATCACTACAGGAACACCAGGGATTTCCCTTTCACAACATACTTTTTTAACATAAGTACAGGCACATATCAGGAATTTGAAACGTTGGGGTAACATATTCTTTACTTTGTACCTGGCAATGTCGGTATGTATTTACATATACCACATTTGTATGAGCCAACAGTGCAGAGCCAGGATCCACTAACTGAAGGCTGTGATTTATATTAGTTAGGTGACAACAAAGATCCTAGTATGAGAGTTCTCCTGGTCAAAAAATGGCAGCTCCTCCGAAGAATGTGCTACTGACTACCATCTGTAAACAAGATCAGAAAATTCTTTCTAATAATCCTAATTATGTGTTTGTCTAAGTCTGCCTTTAAAGTGGTTATAAAGTCTAACAGTTTTTTTTTTACCTTAAAGTGGTTGTAAACCTCAGAAATATGAACAAAGCACATCCCTCTATAGTGTGTACTTGTCTCAATCCATAGCAATAAGTATCATTTCAATCCACTGCCTCCTTCCTTTGCTATAAGTATGAGTCACTTCTGATGTGTTTTTGCTGACACCAAGAGAAAAATGGTGAAAGGAGAGGGACCTCCAGCAGATTGACAGCCTCATCTCTGTTCCCGTGTGCTATAAAGGGGGGGTGTCCATTCTCTCCAATCAGCTCTCAGAGCTCTCCTCACCAGTGTAACTTTAGCTCCCTGCCCCCTGCTTTTCAGAGTTGAGAGATACTGTATAAATTCTGCACTTTGAACAAATGTAGAGAGGAGAAGACTGCAGATAAACAGGTACAATATAAGGAGGAGGATTTGTTTCATCTCTGCGTATCACTTGAGGCCAGTTACTTCACTGGGTATATGTAAGGGTTTACAACCACTAATACATTCCCTGCATTAAAGCGGTAGTAAAGTCTTCTTTCGTTTCTTCTTTTGGGGCCCCCAGGTGGGTTATGCCATAATCTGCTAGTATGCACCACATATTAGCACATTATGACAGACATACCTGTCTAACTGAGCCCTCCAGCGCTGTGCTGTGAACGGTTTGGCAGGTCCTGGGTGCTTCCATTGTTCAGGAGCATACCTGTACAGTTGCCCCCCCCAGCACTGTGCTTGCTCGGGGGCATGTAGAAGAAGCAGAGACAGGGACTCTATAAAAGGAAGGAAGGGACCACTATGTGAAACAGCAGTACACAGAGCAGGTAAGTATCACTTCTTTTATTCTAATAAAGAGAAAACTGAGGCTTTGATATCACTTCAATCATGTTACATTCTGCAGCAAAAGCAGTCTCAGTGGAAGTTTCTTGTTGCATGGAGAATGCCCCTACAGGGATAGCTTTACTCCTCATGCACACTGGGGGGGGACGTTTTCATAACGCTGGTAACGTTAGCTGTGTAAAGTCATGATAAAAACAGTTTTTCAGCTTTTTTTTAGCTTTTTTGCATTAGCGTTTTTTTGCATTTTAGTTTTTAGCTGTTTTTTTTTTAAAAAAGTGTTTTTTTGGTCAAAAAAGTCCAAAGATGCTGGTTTTCGGTGTTTTACCGTGTTTTGCTGCATTTTTCAGCTTTAGAGTATTTTTACAGCTAAAAAACTCTTCTAGAAACCCATTAGTCCTGGGTATTTTTTCCAGCCAAAAAACATTGATCACAGTCTATGTGTGCATGAACACATAGGATATCATGCTGGGGGAGTTTACTAGCTGTAGAAAAAAACGTCAAAAAACATCAAAAGCCAAAAACAGCCACTGTAAAAATGTCCCGTGTGCATGAGGACTTAGTCGTGTGGGCAGGATGATAAATCATGGTATTTGTGACATAAATGTGCCATAAAATGTACAGATTTGAGTAGATAAAATGTGACCTGTAGCAATATGTAATACTAAATGTAGTTTCAGTCCTTGTCATTGGGGAAATGAGGTGTTCAGAGACAGGTGGTCAATTTGCATCTGAAAAGACTAGCTTCCTCTGGAAGTGACACCTGGGTGCTAATAAGATTTTGTCACCTTCTGGGGAAACTGGGAAGGAAACAGCTGGAGACAGGTTGGCTTCATGACACCAGGGGGGCTCCGATCTTTCTCCCCGACATTGGGAGCTCTACAAGAATATACATACATCAAAGGAGTATGTTTCATCCCTCATAAAAGCTAAAATATTAGTTGCAGAGAGATGAAAATACTTCCTTCTGATGGGGCACTCTGTGGGTCACATCAAAATATAAAAACCGTATTTGTGGCTTAAGTAAAATGCCAGGAAAATGCAGGAAATAGTTAGGTGGCACTTGATTGCAATAGCCAAACACTGATTGGTACTGTTGTGATCGGACTGATGCGCTGGTGTCGGAAATCAAATCCCCGACTTGGTGATTCAAGCCGGTCTTGGTCTGATTGACCTTGGGCAGTTCGGCACCTAGAACGTCCTGTGGGCGGGTACAGGAACACCCCCCAGGGTCAATTGGCTGAGGACTAATGTCCTGCCTACGTCCATACCCCCATAAATTGAGTACCCGGACATTGGGACAGGGTAATTCGTATGGAGCTGGTTCGATTGACTAACAGATTGCTGATTCTCCCTGACTTGCTCCAGTGGCAGGATAAATCTTGGAAAAAGTTTTATTTCTGTTTTTTATTCCCTTTTATTTTATAGTGAATAGTCATTTGTGTGTCTTCTTGTATTTTTTGTATTTCTGTATTTTGTTCATATTTTATGCACTGCCCATTTTTGGGATATTAAATCTTAAAATTAATAAGTGACTTCTGTGTATTTAAGCACGGTCTCATATCTCCGGAGAGATTAGATTGTATTGTAGGCTAGTGCATTTAAACGCTCGGTCAAGCTCATTGCCCATCTGTATGCAATTTCACTGCGTGTGGGCAGATTGCGTGCAGATTGTAAAGGGAACAGATCTGCCAGACAGAGATCTGTGTGTGTGGGGTGTCCCAGCAGACCATTCTGCGGATAAACTGTTAAGTGGTGGCAGGCTACCTTTTGTGGTGTGTCTGGTGTGGGGGTGTGTGGACAGTGGAAGAGTGATTAACACCGGGGTTCAAGCTGTAGGATGGCTGGAAATATTTTATTAGATAAAATCTTGCGACCAGCAACAAAATTTTCTTACAAAAAGGTATAAAATACTTATATACAAAATAAATAAATAAATAACTACAAAAAAAACCATACATCTGGTTATAAACAAAGAAAAACCCTATCTGGTTACAACATCCTCCTAAAAAAAAAAAAAAAAAAAAAACACCATACTACTAACAAACACACAGTAAAGGCCAAGAAACGTAGATCTTCAGATGCACATAGCCTTTCTTCAAAAAGCTCGTCATCAAAATCTAAAGGAGTGAAAACACAGAGGAAAAAAGAACAGAATCCTCACGCAGAGTTCAACAGACCGCGGCTACAGACCGGATATTCCTCCACGCCTCTATCCAGGTCCTTCGCCGCTGCCTGTCTCTCTCAAGACCCCGAATTTTCCCAACCTCACCAAGGATGTCATACACCACCACCGAGACAGGAAGAATTTTCTGCAGAATGGAAACCTGACACTGTGCGTTCCAAGTGTAGTAACGGACCACTAGACAAACTAAAAAAAAAAGAGTATCAAAATCCACTTGTGTTTTGAAGGCCCCATATACCCACTCTGCATAAGACATGCAGTGCAGGAAGGGGATATCTAGAGCCCTCCCCACCTCTTTGTACACCTCTATATTGAAAGGGTACTGAAGCAAGAAGTGGTCCATAGTCTCCACTTCACCCCCACACTCCGTCCTCGGACAACCACGGTTGTCCAGAGAACGGCACTTCAAGTTCCTTCTCACATATAGCCTGCCATGGAACGCGAGCCAGGCCTGGTCCCTAAACTTTAAGGGAATCCTTTCCATATTTATCAGTCTTAAGCCCTCCTGCAGACTATGGCCTGGGCAATCCTTCAAGGCCAGCAGTGCATGAAAGGCAGTGGCCACGACCCTCTCCCTGAGAAATTTCCCAGGAAGCGTTCTGACCTCCTCCTCCATCACACACCACCGCCTAAGTATTTTCAAGCTCTGGGCAACATAAGCCGGGAGCTTACCGTGCTTGACTCTCAGGCTTCTCACTGGCCCACCACTCTCCCAACAGCTCAGAAAGGGTCTAAGCCCGAAACAAACCCACCCATGCAGGCGGCTTCTCTTGCAGCATATTACCAAAATTATGTTTTACAAACATAACAGAGAAGAAAACGATTGGGTTTACCATCCCTAGGCCACCCTCCCGCCTGGACAGGTAGGTCACATTCCGCTTCACTAGGTTCAGTCTGTTCCCCCATAATAGCTAGAAGAAACAGCTGTAGACCCTCGTATAGAGAGACTCTGGCAAGAGACAAACGTAACTGACGTACAAAAAGACCGGAATCAGGTAGGTCTTGATCAGATCGACCCTTTCCCTTAAGGAGAGCCGCCACCCCTTCCAGCATCTCACTTTAACCTCGGCATCAGACAACCTGGATTCCCAATTCGATTTACCATAATCATCAGGGCCAAATGTGATGCCTAACACTTTGATCTTTAGCTGGGGCTCCAGGAAGGTATCCGGAAGCGAGAAGTTCTCACCTTCCCTACCCATCCAGAAAACGTCACTTTTCTCACGATTGATCTTGGACCCTGATGCCTCCGCATACTGTTCCATCTCCGAGACCACCTCCTGCGCCTCTTCAGTCCCAGAGATGAAAATAGACTCGTCATCGGCATAGGCCACGACTCTCAAAGGCGGCTCACCAGTAGCACCCACCAGCACCCCACCCAAAGCCCCGCCATCTAGCCTCCTAACGAAGGGGTCAATGGCAAAGGCATAGAGCAAGGGACTCAGCGGACACCCCTGGTGCACCCCAGAGCCAACCTCAAAGGGTCGCCCAACCATTGATCAACATGAAGCTCTCCACCCCTCTGTACAATGTTTTCAACCAGCCAATAAACCTCCCTTCCAGGCCATACTGGTCAAGGAGATGCCAGAGGTACTTATGATCTACCCGATCAAAGGCCTTGGCCTGATCCAGCGCCAGCAAATACTTCCCACTGCCATCAGCCCTGCATCGCTCCAGAACCTCCCGGACAGCCAACACCGCTGTGAATGTACTTCTGCCCTGAACTGAGCAGTGCGAAAGTAACCCGTCTGCCACTGATGACAAGCGCCAGAAAAGGATCTTGGCCAGAATCTTCCTATCGACATTGAGAAGGCTGATGGGGCGCCAATTCTCAATCATCGAAGGATCCTTACCTTTTGACAACAAGATCACAGCCAATTTCCTCATGGAGGGAGGGAGTGAACCCTCATCCAGACAGCTATTAAAGACCTCCACAAGGCGAGGTGCCAAGCTGGACTTAAAAGCCTTAAAGAATTCTGCTGTCAAGCCATCTGGCCCAGGCGTCTTTTTAATGGCCAGACTATCTATGGCTTTGACAACCTCTTCAACTGTGATCTCGCTTGTCAAACTTGTGGGCTAAATGTTATTTTCCAGACCTGGTGTAGACTCCAAAAAGCTTGACATCCTTGCCTGGTCGAGGTGCTTCTCCCCCAGGAGATCTTCAAAGAATGCCCTTGAGACCTCCAAGATCCCTGACCTGGATTTCGTCAGAGATCCCGTACCATTTCTCAGACCGGTGACCGTCTTAATCGCTATACCTTGCTTGCAGTTCTGGCAAGGGTCAGGTGAATGGTACTTCCCATAATCCCTCTCCAGAACCAAGGAGGCATGCCGGTCATACTGATACTTCCTTAGGAGAAGCTTAACCTCCGAGATTGCCCCAGAATCTCCACCATCAGAGACAAGGCGATCGAGCCTCCTCCGCAGCTGTTGGTAGGCAACATACCTATCAAATTGTTTTTTCTTACCTAGGGCCTTGAAAAACCTGCCAATCCGCACTTTGGTAAGCTCCCACCACTCCGACTTACTGCTGCAGAAATCCAGGATGGTCTCCTGAGCTTGAAAAAAATCCTCAAAGGATCGTCTCACATCCTCATTGTCCAGCAGAGTCGAATTCAATCTCCAGACACCCTTCCCCTTCAGTGGCGTATCTGAAACATTCAAAGACACAGTCAGCAAAAGGTGGTTGGAAAACTCCACCGCCTGACACACAGGTGCCGAGAAGGCGGAGTCCCCCTTTAAAAAAAAAACCTATCTATTCTACTCTCACTTCTACCTCGCCTAAAGTGAATCCTGTGCTGTCTGGGCTGCGCTTAATTAAGGCATCCTCCAGACCTGCTTCCCTATCGCATTTAAAAAAAATGCTGTCATACTCCAACCTGTCAATGGAGCCCTTCCTGTCCTTAAGCCTAGTGACAGTATTAAAGTCTCCTCCAAAGACAACTTGCCGGGACGTAAAAAGGAAAGGCTTAATCCTTGTAAAGAGGCATTTCCTACCCCATGTAGACTGGGGACCATATATGTTAATGAGCCTTAGCTCTTGCCCCCTCACAAGGACGTCTAAGACCATACACCTTACAATCTCTACCTCAATGACCCACCGACACGTTACCATGCCAGAAAAAAAGTACCGCAACTCCGCTGTCAGGCTCGACCGCAAGAGACAAGAAGGAGGGACCACACCTCCACTTCCTTTTCGCCAGATGGACATCAGCCAGACTGCTGAGCCAGGTCTCTTGCAAAAACAAAACATCAGCACAAATACTGCTGAGCAAAAATAAGGCCACACTTCTAGCACCTACAGACTTTATGCTGGCAACATTAATGGTTGCCACCTTTATCGGAGCGGGAACTACCATCAAGGTAATTGAGATGGTCGTTTCTTAACCTTTGTTTTCCTCTGCTTTGCAGGGGACCCAACTCTTTTTAGAGACCCTCCAGCCTCCCCCTTATCCATGGGAGAGAGGGTTCCCACAGAGTCTCCTTCCTCCCCTGAAAGAATATCAAAACGATTTTTGGAAAAAACCTCCTCCACCTCAAAAGAAGAAATTGAGGATGCAGGAGATAACACTACCCTGCTCTTCCCACTCCTCACCACTGACCACCCTTCCCCCTTACCCTCTTTTTTTCCTCCTGATCCACTATCCTCAGGGGCAGGAACTGAAAGCTTCCCTTTCCCAACACCACCAGAAGCCACCCCATCCCCTACAGGATCTTAGCGATGTAACGGGAGCAGAACTGGGGGCGGTACCACAGAAGGTGCTGCAGATGCCTTCTTGGCCCTCACACCCCGATTTCTCCGGGCAGGGGGGACAGGAACACTGGGGGCAGGGGTAGACAACACTGGGGGAGAAACATGAGGAGGCAAAGGGTCAGGGGGGACTTCACAGAGGGGGAAGGCACAGGCACATTAGGAGTCACATTGGGTGCCTCTGGTGCTGGAGCACCTGAGGTGGCAGGATTACCAGGGGGAGATGGCACCACTTCCATCTCCTCAGCCTCCATCCTATCGAGCTCCTCCATTAATCCTGGCAGATTATGAAGGGCCTCAGGACAACGATTATAAGAATGTCCCAGCTGTTGACAAATTGCACCTAATTAAGTTACATTCACGGGCTGTATGCCCAACACCCTGGCATAGCGAGCATTTGAGCACTTCACAGGTTGCTGCGAAGTGCCCCTTAATGCCACATCTGTGGCATACCTTTGGCTCCCCGCATAGAATATAACTAAATGATCCATGATAATGAAGGCTGAAGTAGGTAGGTGCTTAATTCTATCACCTTCCGTGTGCAGTCTCATTGTTGCTGCCCACCCTCCTGTCCAAATCCCCGTCATCCAACATTTTCCTCAATGGAGCTAGCACATCACCATACCTCCCCAGCCAAACGGTTATATCTGCTGGTGGGATCGATTCGTTTCGCACCAGAATTGTAACACTCTTCACCAATGACTGCCTTGAGATGACTTTTGGGACTAGCCCCTCCCACCTTGGGGTCCCCTTGCAATCCTTCTCATAACGGATCAAAAACACATCTAAACTTTCTGCCTTCTGAAAGGATATATCATACTCCCCTGTGCCCGCCGGGGCTATAAAAGCAAAAATTTCCTGTCCTCTAAACCCCATTTCCATTAAGCGGTCAACCACTTCCCTTCTTATGGGGGGGAACCCCTTCCTTCCCATCTCAGTTGAACCACATTCCTCCTTTGTACACCCATACCTCCACCACTCCTCTCAGATGACATTGCCACACTCCTTCCCCCTCTCACTGCAGCAGAGAAACTAAGCACCCTGCCACCCACAGGAGGGGGCTCACCGCATTCACCGGACTCGGCAGACTGACATTTGTATTACCTGGCAGGATACCATCAGTATTAACCAGCGGGCAGACATTTGTATTACCTGGCAGGCTACCATCAGTATTAACCAGCGGGCTGACATTTGTATTACCTGGCAGGCTACCATCAGTATTAACCAGCGGGCTGACATTTGCATTAGCTGGTAGGCTGACATCTGCAATTACCGGCAAGCCGACTCCTGCATTAACCGGCAGGCTGGCATCTGCACTCACAGGCATGCTGACATCGGCCCCCGTCGGCACCGCACACTGATCAGGTCCATTACTCACAGTCCCTGTGTCCGGCTCTCCTGCCGGCTTTGCCGCTACTTCCATCACCTGGTCTTTAGGGATCATTGAGCTGGGGATCCGTACCAGCCAAACGAACATCGCTTTGTCCTTGAGAATCAGCTTGGCAGGCTATGGGCAGGTATCCTCATCTTCTCCAGACTCTTTAGAAGTGAACACAAACTGCCTTCCACTGAGCGGGGACTCCATTTCCAAAATGAACTGTAAGCCGGACAGCACTTCATTGGGATCCTCCTGGGTCCCCCACTCTGGCTGTTTCTCCTGCTGCTGATGATGAGCAGGGATGGATCCTTGCAACTCCTCCACACTCACTGGTCTCCTCCTGCCGGAACACTCTGGGGCACACTCCACTACAGGGGAGTACACACCAGGGGGATCCGATTGATCCCCGGACGAGGTCTCTCCTCCAGGCTGTCCCCTGGCCGCAGCTAATGACCGCTCCTGAGCAAGCCTGAAGTGGTCCTCATTCACATGAGCTTGCCTGCTTCAGTGACGTGACAAGGGAGCTCTGCTGGCGGACAACAAGCTTCAGCGAGTCTAGCTCGGGTCTCATTGCCTGTCGCTTGTTGCTCCACACACATGGTCATAACTGGCCTTCATCTTCCGTAGCTTCAGCTTCAACTTTGCCAGTCTCTCTTCCTCCCTCCCGATACGGGCCACATGAGCTGACACTCTCCCACGATAAGAGGTGTACAACTCACCCCTTTTTGGCACATTTCCCAAGTCCTCAATAGCATTGGGACTGGTACTCTGCCCCGGGGGGGGGGGGGGGGGGTCCTCCACCCGGGTCATGGCCGGGCTCGGCCATCCAGCCGAGGGCTTAAACAATAAATCTAGCCCCAGGCTTGGTTTTAGGCCTAGAAAGCTGCAGAGCCTCACTCTCTGCTTCACAAGCTGTCTGTGCAGCAGCCACACCCACGTCCTCCTAACGAGGCCCAGCTGTAGGATAGCTGGAAATATTTTATTGAAATAAAATCTTGCAACCAGCTTTCATTTTATACAAAAATACAAAAAATAAATAAATACATACAGTATTCAATGAACTGGAAACATAAACAAAAACAAGAACAGGATACATCTCCCTAAAGCTGTAGGATAGCTGGAAATATTTTATTGAAATAAAATCCTGCAACCAGCTTTCATTTTATACAAAAATACAAAAAATAAATAAATACATACAGTATTCAATCAACTGGAAACATAAACAAAAACAAGAACAGGATACATCTCCCTAAAGCTGTAGGATAGCTGGAAATATTTTATTGAAATAAAATCTTGCAACCAGCTTTCATTTTATACAAAAATACAAAAAATAAATAAATACATACAGTATTCAATAAACTGGAAACATAAACAAAAACAAGAACAGGATACATCTCCCTAAAGCTGGAGGATAGCTGGAAATATTTTATTGAAATAAAATCTTGCAACCAGCTTTCATTTTATACAAAAATACAAAAAATAAATAAATACATACAGTATTCAATAAACTGGAAACATAAACAAAAACAAGAACAGGATACATCTCCCTAAAGCTGGAGGATAGCTGGAAATATTTTATTGAAATAAAATCTTGCAACCAGCTTTCATTTTATACAAAAATACAAAAAATAAATAAATACATACAGTATTCAATAAACTGGAAACATAAACAAAAACAAGAACAGGATACATCTCCCTAAAGCTGGAGGATAGCTGGAAATATTTTATTGAAATAAAATCTTGCAACCAGCTTTCATTTTATACAAAAATACAAAAAATAAATAAATACATACAGTATTCAATAAACTGGAAACATAAACAAAAACAAGAACAGGATACATCTCCCTAAAGCTGTAGGATAGCTGGAAATATTTTATTGAAATAAAATCTTGCAACCAGCTTTCATTTTATACAAAAATACAAAAAATAAATAAATACATACAGTATTCAATAAACTGGAAACATAAACAAAAACAAGAACAGGATACATCTCCCTAAAGCTGGAGGATAGCTGGAAATATTTTATTGAAATAAAATCTTGCAACCAGCTTTCATTTTATACAAAAATACAAAAAATAAATAAATACATACAGTATTCAATAAACTGGAAACATAAACAAAAACAAGAACAGGATACATCTCCCTAAAGCTGGAGGATAGCTGGAAATATTTTATTGAAATAAAATCTTGCAACCAGCTTTCATTTTATACAAAAATACAAAAAATAAATAAATACATACAGTATTCAATAAACTGGAAACATAAACAAAAACAAGAACAGGATACATCTCCCTAAAGCTGGAGGATAGCTGGAAATATTTTATTGAAATAAAATCTTGCAACCAGCTTTCATTTTATACAAAAATACAAAAAATAAATAAATACATACAGTATTCAATAAACTGGAAACATAAACAAAAACAAGAACAGGATACATCTCCCTAAAGCTGGAGGATAGCTGGAGGAATCCTAGAAGGGTGTGCCGATTGCTAGGCTGCTCCTCAACTCTAATTAGTGCACCAGATTTTATGTAAGATTTGTATCTGCCAGTGTGTGGTCAGCCAGCTGGATTGGAGTGGAGTCTCCCCCCGGTGGTGGGCAAGAGGTAGTGCGGGCTGCAAAAGTATATCATGGCTGGTCTTATATACGGTTTTATATATTCAAAGTTAAGTCCCCTTTATTCCCTCTTACTTCCAGTCATGGCCGCACGTGCACACCTCGTGCATTGTAGTAGTCATTGTAGACGTGGTGTGTGGGTGGACTTGTGACAGTATTAACTATTCACGTGCTGTAATCCTCCTCCAAAATAACATCTATAACATTGATGCCAATTTCCTGGCACTCATATGTAAAGTGTTGACTGAATTCACTGGAATACAAATGACTAATCGCTGAAACTGTTTTCTAGTACCTCTCCAGGCAAGCAGGGGATTATCAATATAGCGTCCATATTTTTAATGGGCTGCATTAACACAACACGCATTAATGCACACAAATGTAAATGGGCCCTAAAGGATTTTGGGAACCAAATGGCTGACCTGAATATCCACGCTAACATTTACACCACTCACCTCAATGGCCTACATACTGTAGCTGTCACCGTACTGCACCAGAATCATTCCAGATATTATATAGACTCTGAGATTGGTGGAGAACGCATTCTTCTACAGACTATGAATGTATTGCCAGTGCCGTATCCTACTGGACACTTACATCCTCTGTGCATTACACTTGTGTACTGAGAATGTCTAATAAACCTTCACTAAAAAAAAAAAAAAAAAGAAAAAAATACATTCTGAGATTTCTTCTAGGCTACACAATGCGTTTTGTAGTGCATTTCTAGTTGGGAGAAATGCTCTATTTTATAGAGTGATTTTTTAAAGTAGGTTAATCACTAAACCGTGCCAATTGATTCTTTTAAATATTCAATATTATATCCAATCAGCTGCCACTTTAAATTACTATGTAAAACTTATTCCAAAAAATACCATTCCTAATATTAATGATAATTAGCGGCATATTATATATATGTGTCACACTAGTTCCTTTTGATGGTCTCTATGTGCAAATTTATGTACGCAAATATTAAGTGACATAAATTATATAATTTTATGTCACATATAATTGATGTCACTTAATATTTGTGTAAATAAGTCTGCACATAGAGACCATCAAAAGGAACTAGTGTGACACATATATATAATGCGCCACTAATTATCACTAATATTAGGAGTGGTACTTCTTAGAAACGCTCTACAGTCCATTTCACATTATTTCCTATGGGTCACCGTTCACATCTGTCCAATTTCAACTGGTGAGGTTTTTTTGGAAAGGGTCAGGGACTTTTTTTTTTTCCCGCAGCAGGCTGCATTTTTGGTTCCATAGACTTCAAAGGAATGCAGCAAATATATCTACCGTATTTTCCGACGACTTTTTACCCCCTTGAAAATCTTCTCAAAAGTCGGGGGTCGTCTTATACGCCGGTATACGGCATACTGACACTTTTTAGGGGGGGCGGCGCGGTGCCGCCGCCGCCCCCTCCCCCTTCCAACGGAAGGGACACTAAGTACAGGGGTGGGCAGGGGCTGTTTCTTACCTGGCTCCGGTCCCACGACGATCTGGTCCAGGAAGCGCAGCTGCTCCTTCAGTTCGGCCACTGGATGTTCGTGCGGCTGCTCGGCTCCACCTCCTCATCGGTGATTGGCCGCCAGAACTGTAGCTCAGGAAAGGCACACAGGCGGCCAATCACCGGTGAGGGGGCGGAGCCGAGCGGCCCCCGCAAAAATCGAGTGCAGGAGCAGCAGGTAAGTGTTCAGTGTAGAGGTGCTGCTGCAACCACATATGCTGGCTGCAGCAGCACCATACTAGAACAGGGTCAGCAAGTGTAATTGGTGTCAGTGGGAGGAATAGTGCCCTTTCATTGGTGTCACTGATACCAATGATGGAGCACTATTCCTCCCACTGACACCAATGATGGGGCACTATTCCTCCCACTGACACCAACGATGGGGCACTATTCCTCCCCCCCACTGACACCAACGATGGGGCACTATTCCCCCCCCCCACTGACACCAATGATGGGGCACTATTCCACCCCCCACTGACACCAATGATGGGACACCATTCCTCCCACTGACACCAATGTTGGGACACTATTCCTCCCACTGACACCAATGATGGGGCACTATTCCCCCC
Source organism: Staurois parvus (assembly GCF_062004578.1). Taxonomy (NCBI): domain Eukaryota; kingdom Metazoa; phylum Chordata; class Amphibia; order Anura; family Ranidae; genus Staurois; species Staurois parvus. The sequence goes on from NW_028319412.1 coordinate 56,907, forward strand.
ACTGATACTAATGATGGGGCACTATTCCTCCCACTGACACCAATGATGGGGCACTATTCCTCCCACTGATACCAATGATGAGGCACTATTCCTCCCACTGATACCAATGATGGGGCACTATTCCTCCCACTGATACCAATGATGGGGCACTATTCCTGCCACTGATACCAATGTTGGGACACTATTCCTCCCACTGACACCAATGATGGGGCACTATTCCTGCCACTGATACCAATGATGGGGCACCTATTCCCCCCACTGATACTAATGATGGGGCACTATTCCTGCCACTAATGCCAATGATGGGGCACTATTCCTCCCACTGACACCAATGATGGGGCACTATTCCTCCCACTGATACCAATGATGGGGCACTATTCCTCCCACTGACACCGATGATGGGGCACTATTCCTCCCACTGGTGTGCACTGGAAGAGGGGTAGTCTTATACGGCGAGTATAGCCCAAACACTAAATTTTAGCAGGGGGTCGTCTTATACGCCCAATCGTCTTATACGCCGGCAAATACGGTAACAAAACCACAACCAACTAAAAGTGCAATATCCCACAGACCCAATGCAGAAACACCTCCCCCAAAAGGATGAAAATGTAGGTACAGGCAATAGGTCGTTATATAAGCAAATAGTCAGCGTCCAACCAAAATAAATAAATAATAGGAATCCTTCAAAGTTTTCTGTGTACCCTGAGGAGGTCTTCTTTAAATCGACCAATTCTTAGTGATCCTTAAATCTCCAAAATTCCTCAAAGCCATACGTCTTCTTCTACCCTTAGTACCTCAAAAAAATAAACTAAACATCGTGCATTATCCTTAAACATAATAAAAATGGTGTGTGTGCTTCCAAATATTCACACAACCCGTGACCAGTAATCACAAATACGTCCAGTGATTGCAGTTAATCCCAACCAAGCAGGATCTTTATATAATCAACATTTCTCCATGTGGTGTGAGTAAGTGCCACGCCACACAGCAAAATGAGTGATCCAAGTGCAATCAAATCAGGTGAAATGTGTCAATGTACCTTACCAGATCGACAGGAGGTGCAGGCTTTATTATAAACCAACTCTCACTCCCTCGGCCTCAGAGACTCCGCTCTCTCCTGGCTCTCATCCTACCTGTCACAACGCTCTTTCAGCGTTACCTACAACGCTACCACCTCCCCCTCACTCCCCCTCTCTGTTGGGGTCCCTCAAGGCTCCGTCCTCGGGCCCCTTCTCTTCTCCATCTACACCTCCTCCCTTGGCCAACTCATACACTCTCACGGCTTCAACTACCACCTCTATGCCAACGACACACAAATCTATCTCTCAACCCCTTGCCTCACCCCCTCAGTCTCCACCCGAATCACAAACCTACTGAACGACATATCAGACTGGATGTCGCTCTACTTCCTTAAACTTAACCTCTCCAAAACTGAGCTCCTAGTCTTCCCCCCAGCCCGGACACCACCCCCCACTGACTTCTCCATCACGTCCAACAATGCCACCATCAGAGTACTGGGTGTCATTCTGGACTCCAACCTATCCTTCCAACCCCAAGTCCAATCTTTAACAAACTCATGCAGACTCCACCTCCGCAACATCGCCAAAATCCGCACGTTCCTAACCCCAGAAACCACTAAACAGCTCATCCACTCCCTCATCATATCACGACTCGACTACTGCAACTCCCTCCTCACTGGCCTGCCTCGCCGCTGGCTATCCCCGCTTCAGTCGATCCTGAATACAGCTGCCAGACTCATCCACCTTACCAACGGCTCCGTTTCCGCCACCCCCCTCTGCCAATCCCTCCACTGGCTTCCGATTGCACAACGGATCAAATTCAAAATCCTAACGCTGACGTACAAGGCTGTCCACCACACTGCCCCAAGTTACATCACCGACCTGGTATCCAGGTACCACTCAACACGCACACTCCGCTCCTCACAAGACCTCCTTCTCTCTAGTTCCCTGGTCTCCTCCTCCCATGCCTGCCTCCAGGATTTCTCCAGGGTGTCTCTCATCCTCTGGAACTCCCTACCCCAACCCATCAGACTATTACCTACTCTCCTCTCCTTTAGGCGCACCCTGAAAACCCATCTCTTCAGGGAAGCCTACCCCACCCCCTGCTAATTTCAGACCTCCTCCACTCTTCCTACCACTCCATCCCCCACAGCTATCTCCCCCTGTACCACTATCCCCTCCCTCCTAGAATGTAAGCTAGAAAGAGCAGGGCCCTCGAACCCCTCATGTATCACATTGTATTGTTTTCGTACTGTCGCATGTTCTGTCTCCCTTTGTAATGTACAGCGCTGAGCGAACTGTTGGCGCTATAAATACTGTATAATAATAATAATAACTCTCTTACTCCAGAATCCTTCTTATACTATGTAGATAACCCTAATCTATTATTCTATCCCACTTTCATCTGCTTCTTATCTTTTATTGTGTTAATGACATCCACAATCAATTTGTAAAACAAGAGTTTTACAAATCTTTTGTAACCTATTTGTCTTGGACTCTAGTGGAGTAGGGTGTCCTGGCCTCATCTCGGGTGGAAATGAGTGGGGAGGTTGGTAATTGCAGCCTCCAAAATCACTTTAAAACAATCAAAAATAATTAAAACATGTAGTCTAGAAAAGAATATAAACTGACAAGCAACACTGAAAAATACAAAAAAAACCTTCAGTTTTTTATTTTTTTGCTAAACAAACCAAAAATAACTGAACATTTTGAAAAAAAAGTTTTTTTCTTAGTTTCTGTTATAAAATTTTGTAAAGAAGTACTGTATTTTTCGCTCCATAAGACGCACCTGACCATGAGATGCACCTAGAGGAAAACAGGAAAAATATATTTTGAACTAATGGACTGCAGACAAAGTACAGGAGATGACCAAAGATTGCGGACAGAGTACAGATGACCAGAGACTGCAGACATAGTACAGGGGATGACCAGAGACTGCGGACACAGTACAGGAGATGACCAGAGACTGCAGACATAGCACAGGGGATGACCAGAGACTGCAGACATAGTACAGGGGATGACCAGAGACTGCAGACATAGTACAGGGGATGACCAGAGACTGCAGACATAGTACAGGGGATGACCAGAGACTGCAGACATAGTACAGGGGATGACCAGAGACTGCAGACATAGTACAGGGGATGACCAGAGACTGCAGACATAGTACAGGGGATGACCAGAGATTGCGCACACAGTACAGGAGATGACCAGAGACTGCGGACACAGTACAGGAGATGACCAGAGATTGCGCACACAGTACAGGAGATGACCAGAGACTGCGGACACAGTACAGGAGATGACCAGAGACTGCGGACACAGTACAGGAGATGAGCAGAGACTGCGGACACAGTACAGGAGATGACCAGAGACTGCGGACACAGTAAAGGAGATGACCAGAGACTGCAGACATAGTACAGATGACCAGAGACTGCAGACATATTACAGAAGACCGGAGACTGCAGACACAGTACAGGAGATGACCAGAGACTGCGGACATAGTACAGGAGATGACCAGAGACTGCAGACATAATACAGAAGACCAGAGATTGCTGACATAGTACAGGAGATGACCAGAGACTGCGGACACAGTACAGGAGATGACCAGAGACTGCGGACACAGTACAGGAGATGACCAGAGACTGCGAACACAGTACAGGAGATGACCAGAGAGTGCGGACACAGTACAGGAGATGACCAGAGACTGCAGACATAGTACAGATGACCAGAGACTGCAGACATATTACAGAAGACCGGAGACTGCAGACAAGCTGCAAGCTGTGCCCATGCCGGCGCCGGGGAGAGAAGACTGAGGACACTGCTGGACCGAGGAACAGGTAGGACCGCTGGAGGTCTGCAGAGAAGAGCCAAGCGGATGGCTCGGTATTCTAACATGGGAGGAATACCGGGCCGGCCGCTCTATATTCGCTCCATAAGACGAACAGACATTTTCCCCCATTTTTTGGGGGGAAAAAGTGCATCTTATGAAGCGAAAAATACGGTAATTTTTCTCCTTCACTGATGTGCACTAATGAGGTTGCAGAGATTGGCACTGATAGGCGGCACTGATAAGGAGGCACTGATAGGTGGCATTGATGGGCATTGACAGGCATCACCTGTGGACATTGACAGGCATCACTGATTGCCACTGAAAGGCAGCACTCATACATGGCACTGATAGGCGGCACTGATGGGCAGCACTGATATTACTGGCACTAATAGGTGGCACTGATTGGCAGCACTGATAGCTGACACTGTCTGGCACTGAAAGGCAGCTCTGATGGGCACTTATATGTGGCATTGATGTGCAGTGATGGGCACTTGTATGTGGCATTGATGGGCACTAACAGGTTGCACTGATAGGGCTACACTGATTATCAGTGCCCTGGTGATCAGTGTAGATGTCCCCTCTGAGGAATGCCGATTACCGGCTCTCCTCTCCTCACACGCTGTCAGCGTGAGGAGAGAAATGCCAATAACCGGCATTTCCTATTTACATGTGAACAGCTGTGATTGGACGCAGCTGATCACATGACAGAGCTGACATCAACGGCTCTTTACAGTGATTGGTGATCCACTGTGTCCCAGGGACACAATGCACCACCGATTGCTGTACGCCCCTGAGGGCACGCATGCGTAGTTAGAGTGGGAGCATGTCATATGACGTTCTCCCAGAACGAGAGAGCCACTGCCCACCTGCCCGCCTGCCCGTCTGCCCGCCTGCCCGCCCGCCCGTCCGTCATTTCCTTCTATGGCGGCTGGGAGGCGGTTAAAGGCGTGTAAAAAACAGGCTTAAATGAAAAATTAATTTCTGCTCTTTTCTTATACTATGGCATGTTTTGCAGTTATATTCCTGTTATATGGTCTGATATATCAGCTCTGAATATGAATACCCTTTATATGGGTGTCTATGTATTTTTCTTATGTGTATTTTGGTTGGGTATGTTATTATGTATATTTTTGGTGTGGTTTGACACTAGACAAAGCTGAGGGTTGGTATTTGGTTATTACTGATTTCACAAATTTTATTTAGATTTTTCTTTTTTTATATTATTAATTAATTTATATATATATATATATATTTTTTTTTTACAACCCCCCCCCCCCCCCCCACACACACACACACACACACACACACTTTTGCTATTGTCATATTTTTTTCTGTTGCTGGTTCTATGTAAATTAAGATGTTATTTGGATTCTTTTTTTATTAATTCTAGTGTTGCATCTTGAGCGTGTATCCTGAGGAAGCAAATGCAGCAAAATGCGTCAATCCTATACGCCTATTGTTTGTTATTATTATTATTATTACATCGAGTTTATATAGCGCCAAAGGATTTGCTCAGCGCTGTACAATAGGAGGGACAATACATGAAACAGTACAGCATAAACAAACAACACACGAGGGTTAGAGGGCCCTACTCTTTTGAGCTTACAATCTAAGAGGGAGGGGGTAGTGGTACAGGAGGAAGTGGCTGTGGGGGATGGGGTGGTAGAAAGGAGAACGGCAGTTAGGTGAGGGTGGTGTAGGCTTCCCTGAAGAGGTGGGTTTTCAGGGAGCGCTTGAAGGTGAGGAGGGAAGGTGAGAGTCTGATGGATTGGGGTAGTGAGTTCCAAAGGATGGGGGAGGACCTGGAGAAGTCTTGCAGACATGCGTGGGGGGAGGAGACCAGGGGGCAAGATAGAAGGAGGTCCTGTGAAATGGTTAAGGACATTGATTGCCATCATCACAGACATATCAGTTGTAGGATCTATGAGATCAGTCATTGTGCTGGAGGAGTGTGAATTCCCTCAATTTCTATTGATAGATTCTATACATCCTTTCCCCCCTCCCCCCCATGTGATATTTTCTTACAGTGATACATTGTAATAATTACACTTTATATAAGTGATACAGTGAACTACTGATCTTGTAATTCAGGCTAGGCTCACACCATAGCGGGTTTGCGCGGACACATCAGCCATTCTTTTAAATGGGCTGCTGTGCCTATGTTTTCCACAAAAATGAGGTTCTTGCTTCATTTTCAAAAACCAGCTGCAGGGAAATCGCATGGCGCTTTCCCACACGGAAGTGAAATATATTTCCAATATATTTAGAGAAAAAATTATATAGGTGAGATATATTTACAATATATTGGCCTACGGTAATATATTTTAACATGTGTTATAAAAAAAAATTTAAATATATTTTCTAAAGGCATATATATTTAAAAATATATATTTTTTAAAAATATTTTCTTCAGATTTTTTTTAACATATAAAAAGTCATTTTAACATATATTTGTAAATGCATTCCAAAAAATGTAGACTAAATGTATGTTCAAAAGACATATTTGAAAATGTATTTTTAAAATATATAAAACGCAATTCAACTATAAATATATATATTTTGAATATGGCCAAAATTGTAGTATTTCAAATATATGTCAATATATTTGGGAAGAATATTTTTAAAATATATTTTTCTTCCACGTGGGTTTGCACCCGCCACAGTGTGAACATAGCCATAGTAATTCTTTAGAAGGGCGATATGTGATATTACTGTTTGGTTGAAGTGCTGACATGATGTCACAGTGGCTTAATGGTTAGCATGTCTGCCTTACAGTAAATGGGTCATGGGCAGGAGCGGACTGACAACTCATGGGGCCCCCGGGGCAATAGGGGATAATGGGGCCCCTGTGTCCTTGCCCAAACTCAAGCCTATGAAAAAGGTACCAGGGGCATCTCATGGGGCCCCCTACTGACCCCGGGCCCCCGGGCAGTGCCCGAGTTTCCAAATGGTGAGTCCGCCCCTGCTCATGGGTTCAATTCCCGACCACGGCACCTCACAAACTTAAAAAAAACTGTACGCTGGTGCTAGACCGTGGTATTCATTGTTTTTATGTAAACTGTCTATTTTAACTGGATGGGTTAATAAATATTATATTTTTTTTTATTATATTCACAAATTAGTAGTGCAGCTCAACTCTCTAAATTAATAATTGTTAGAAAACATAAATACTCCTGTGAAAAACATATACAAGTGATAGACTAAAGAGTCCATAAACAATCCCCTCGGTGACGTGTATTACTTCTGTGAATATCTTCTTCTCTAGTAATATTCAGTGATCCTCCACCACACCAGGAGAAAAACCTGCTCACCTCAAGAAAAGAAAATATGCGCTCATCTGGGTGTACTCAACTCCTCAGTCGCTGGGACATATCTTCTTATCTCCTCTTGCCTTCCACTCACTCTGACATCGGCCAAAATTGATCTCATGCAACAGGAAGATTGAAACATAGTTCTCTCTGTATAACACTTGATTGTATCCCCCACTAATATAACACAGATATAGAAGCATAAAATGTGTATCCACATCCAGCTCACGATGTTGGCAGCGTGGTAACAGTACCGGCTCCTCCTTCCTAGACACGTAGCGCCCCCTCTCAGGGCTTCCTCAGTAGGTGGAGAGCTGTTCTAACACAACCTTTTTACAGCCGCACATTCCCCCAACTTGTGTCCAATTGGTCATGGAGCTTGTAGCTCTCCCCATTGTGTCTTTTCCCCTATGTTAGCATTGTGTCCACAGTAGCATTTGCGTAGGCAGAGCAGAGTAGGACTGGTCATAGAGGGATTACTTTGACGCAGTTGGCCGGCTTAAGCATGTATTGCAATATGTGTGAGCTAAATATCCCTATTTATTGCATAGTCTGCTTGAAAGGGTATATACCAGTGTGCAGGGGGGCCTCAGAATTTCAATTGGTCATGGAGACACAGAAAGTGAGTCATCATCTTTGGGCAAAAGTGCCAATACTGGCCTCTTCTCCACCCGTGGACTGCACACGCACCATCGGAAGTACACCGGCGGCCATCTTAATGTTGGGGTAATAGGAGGATTCCACAGTGCTCTGAAGTAAAGGCACAGCTACGCTGTTCCTTCAGAGCTCATGCGTCGGCTGTCAAAAGGAGCGAATATCTTCTAAACAGTGCGCATGCACGGAGATATACGTTTTACCTACAGGTAAGCATTATTATAAGATTACCTGTAGGTAATAATACAAATCCGGAGATTACTTCCACTTTAACCACTTCCAGACCGGACACTTTTACCCCCTTCCTGACCAGGGCAATTTTCAGCTTTCAGCGCTATCACACTTTGAATGGCAATTGCGCGGTCATGCAACACTGTACCCAAATGAATTTTTTACCATTTTTTTGAGACAGATAAAGCTTTATTTTGGTGGCATTTATTCACCGCTGGGATTTTTATTTTTTTTGCTATGTAAATGAAAAAGTCCAAAACTTTTGAAAAAAAGTGTTTTTTTTATAAAATTTTGCAAATAAATAATATTTAATCATAAATCTTTGCCAAAATTTATTCCGTTATCTTTTTAGTAAAAAAAAAAATTCAAATTAGTTTATAACCAAAAATCATAATTTTTAAACATTTTTTTTAACATTTTTATATTATTATTTTTTATTATTATTTTTTTTTTTTACATACTGTCACCCTAGCAGTACAGTGTCACCATGGTAACACTGTACTACTTGTGGGGGGTGATGAAGATTTTTTTTTTTTTTACACATTGCTTTTACACTCATATAGGCTGTAAAAGCAATCATTTCTCTTTCTCTGTGTGCATTCTTGCACTCATTAAGAAGTACTGAGTGAGCTGTGATTGGTCACAGCTTGTCACATGGTACAAGCCTGTTGTGAATAGCCCTGTACCATGTGATCTCTGTGATCATTCACAGATTTCACACGTAGTAAGCAATGATGTCACAAGTGACATCTTGCTTACTACTTTGCATGTGATCACTGATTGGCCAATCAGTGATCACATGATCGGGACCTCGTACAGAGGTCCCGTCTGACGATTGGTGTTTCACTGTGTCCGGAGGACACAGCGGGCACCAGATCGCGGTGCTGCGCGCTCCCAGAGAGCGCGCACAAGCAGGGTGTGGGGAGGCCATTTATAAACGGCCACCTGACCCTGCACTGCCACTGTCCGGCCGTTTATATGCAACGGCTGGTCAGGAAGTGGTTAAAGCCCAACTTAACCCACAGTCTAAATCCGTTAAATACATTCCAGGTGCATCAAAATAAAAGGTGTTCACTATTTTACAAAGAGTAGAAAAAGCTGACTTCGACCAGGTGTAAAGGGACCCCTTCCTCTCTGTGTGTAAGTAGTGATCTCTTTGAAGAGGTCTGATTCCTCCTGGAGAGCTACAGCTTTGCTGATTGCAGAGCTACAATATAGGTCTGACTTAGTGGGGGGGCGTGTTGGACCTCTGCAATGAGACCTCTGCTTCCCCACAGAGCTAGCAGGGGTCAGGCTTTTCTTTAGCTCCTTTATGAAAAAAAATAATAATAATTGTAAAAGGTATTGAAGCTATTTGTTTTGATGCACCTGGAATATGAGTAGCTGATTTAAACTGATGGTTTAGTTGTGGCTTAAGGCCCAACCCTAGGAAAAGTAACAAACCTCCCTTGCCAGCAATGGAAGACCTCAGTGCTAACTTAAATCTTGGCCATTGGTCTCCAAACTGCAGCCCTTAGGTATAAATGTGGCCCTTTGCTTACCTATATCTGGACCTTGGGGCACTGTTTCTCCCACTGATATGAGGCACTATTCCTTCCACTATCACCAACGATTAGTCACCATTCCTTTCACTGACACCAACATTGGGGAACTATTTTTTCTATGGACACCAATGATGGGGCACTATTCCTTCTACTGACAATGATGAGGCATAATTCCTCCTGCTAATACCAATGATGGGGCATTATTCCTCCTTCTATTGACCATGTGTGCTAATGTTTTCTTCCACTGACCACCAAGCCTGAGACATGGTCTGCTCTCACTGATGCTGGGGCATTTTTTATTCTTACTTGCCACAGTTCAACCCCTTAAAGTCTGAAGGACAGTAAAATGGCCTTTTGTTAAGAACATTTGAAGACCCTTGATCTAAGGAATGGAAAAAGCAGTTTTACTTACCCATTTGATAGAAGATGGCACTCTCCTATACTCCTCCATGCTCCATTGGTGGACTGTTCCACCATCTTCATGCTCAGTGCAGGGCTGTAGACCCTGCAGCAGGGGCGGACTGACAACTCATGGGGCCCCCGGGCAATGGGGGATCATGGAGCCCCTGTGCCCTTGCCCAAACTCAAAAAAGCCTATGAAAAAGGTACCAGGAGCATCTCATGGGGCCCCCTACTGACCCCGGGCCCTCGGGCAGTGCCCGAGTTTCCAAATGGTCAGTCCGCCCCTGCCCTGCAGTAGTCTTAGTGATGTCATGGGCATCCGACTGCCAGGGCATGGGGGGGAGAAGAGGCTGTAGGGTCTGGTCTTTCAGCATGAATGAGCCTACAAGAGTAGAGGATCAACTAAAAGGGCTTATCCCGGTCCCCTTGATGTAAACAAGCATTGAGTTTTAAGTTAAATTTTCATGTATAATAATGGCAGGTTCCCTTTAACTTGTTGCCGACCGCAGATAGCCGAATGACGGCTGCACTGCGGCCGGCCAATTCTGAGTGGACGTCATATGACGTCCCCCCAGAACGCACTCTCCTGCGCGCCCCAGGGGGCACGCACCCGGCGATCTCCGTGATCGCTGTGTCCTACGGACACAGCTGATCACGTGATGTGGTAAAAGGCCAATCACAGCGGCCTTTTACCACCTGATCAGCGGTGTCCAATGACACGCTGATCAGAGGGAAATGCAAGTGCCGTTTCTCGGCTGCACTTTCCTCACGCTGTCAGATCGTGAGGAAAGTACTGCCGAGACCCGGCAGTTGTCACAGCGGGGATCGGCACCGATCATCAGGGCACTGATGATCAGTGCCCTGATGATCGGTGCCCAGCAGTGCCATCCGCAAGTTCCGCCCACCTGTGCCCAGCAGTGCGCCCACTAGCTCCGCCCACCTGTGCCCAGCAGATCACCCACCTGTGCCAGCAGTGCACCCACCTGTGCCCAGCAGTGCACCCACCTGTGCCACTCTGCAATGTCACCTACCTGTGCCCAGAAGTGCCACCCACCAGTGCTGCCCACCAGTGCCACCCACCAGTGCAGCCCAGCAGTGCTGCCAGTCAGTGCCACCAGACAGTGCCCAGCGGTTGTGCCAGTCAGTGCCGCCAGTCAGTGCCCAGCAGTGATGCCAGTCAGTGCCGTCTATCAGTACCCATCATCAGTGTCACCTATCAGTGCCGCCTATCAGTGCTGCATATTAGTGCCACCTATCCGTGACACCTCATTAGTGCTGTCTATCAGTGCCGCCAATCCGTGCCACCTCATTAGTACTGCCTATCAGTGCCCTTTAGTGCTGCCTATCAGTGCCCATCAGTGCTGCCTCATCAACGCACATCAGTGAAGGAGAAAAATTACCTGTTTGAAAAATTTTATAATAGAATCAAAGAAACTTTTTTTTTTTTTTTCAAATTTTTGGCAATTTTTTATTTATAGAGCAAAAAGTAAAGTGCCCAGCGGCGATTAAATACCACCAAAAGAAAGTTCTATTTGTGAGAAAAAAATGATCAAAATTTCATATGGGTACAATGTTGCATGACCGCGCAATTGTCAATCAAAGTGCGGCAGCGCTGAAAGCTGAAAATTGGCCTGGTAAATAAGGGGGTATAAGTGCCTGGTAGGCAAGGGGTTAAGGTGAAGTGATCAGGCTGTGAACATTCAAGTGTTTACATAATATTAGCAAGCTGTACATTACCTTTAAAATGAGCCCTCCCAAACCTCTTTAACTGTAGGCACTGGAGAGCATTTCATCCCCACAATTTACAGCAGGAGATAAAAAAATAAAAAAGCAGCTTTTAATGTAATATTTCCCATTACTCCGGAGCTGGCCATACAGTATTTCATTTCCCTCACTAAATGTGCTCAGTCTACTGAACTAAATGATGAAACACAAATGATGCAGCACTACCACCATAAAAATTCTTCACACATAAATGAATAAGTGAAACAGTGCAAAATTAGTGACACAAATACACAATATTAAATAGTGCCAAAAAACTCGTAAATAATCACATGTGACAAGTGTCAATACGAGGTCCTAAAAGGAGCAAATAACATACAGTGGGGATCGAAAGTTTGGGCACCCCAGCTAAAAATTTGTATTAATGTGCATAAAGAAGCCAAAGAAAGATGGAAAAATCTCCAAAAGGCATCAAATTACAGATTAGACATTCTTATAATATGTCAACAAAAGTTAGATTTTATTTCCATCATTTACACTTTTAAAATAACAGAAAACAAAAAAATGGCGTCTGCAAAAGTTTGGGCACCCTGCTGAATGTATAGCATGCACTGCCCCCTTTTCCAAGCTGAGACCTGCCAGTGTCATGGATTGTTCTCAATCATCGTCTAGGAAGACCAGGTGATGTCAATCTCAAAGGTTTGAAATGCCCAGACTCATCTGACCTTGCCCCAACAATCAGCACCATGGGTTCTTCTAAGCAGTTGTCTAGAAAACTGAAACTGAAAATAGTTGACGCTCACAAAGCTGGAGAAGGCTATAAGAAGATAGCAAAGTGTTTTCAGATGTCAATATCCTCTGTTCGGAATGTAATTAAGAAATGGCAGTCATCAGGAACAGTGGAAGTTAAAGCAAGATCTGGAAGACCAAGAAAAATATCAGACAGAACAGCTCGCAGGATTGTGAGAAAAACAATTCAAAACCCACGTTTGACTGCACGATCCCTCCAGAAAGATCTGGCAGACACTGGAGTTCTGGTACACTATTCCACTATAAAGAGATACTTGTACAAATATGGTCTTCATGGAAGAGTCATCAGAAGAAAACCTCTTCTACGTCCTCACCACAAAAATCATCGTTTGAACTTTGCAAATGAACATATAGACAAGCCTGATGCATTTTGGAAACAAGTTCTGTGGACCGATGAGGTTAAAATTTAACTTTTTGGCCGGAATGAGCAAAGGTACGTTTGGAGAAGAAGGGGCACAGAATTTAATGAAAAGATCTCTGTCCAACTGTTAAGCATGGGGTTGGATCAATCATGCTTTGGGGTTGTGTTGCAGCCAGTGGCACAGGGAACATCTCACGAGTAGAAGGAAAAATGGATTCAATAAAATTTCAGCAAATTTTGGATGGTAATTTGATGCCATCTGTGAAAAAGCTGAAGTTAAAGAGAGGATGGCTTCTACAAATGGATAATGATCCTAAACACACCTCGAAATCCACGGGGGATTACATCAAGAGGCGTAAACTGAAGGTTTTGCCATGGCCTTCACAATCTCCTGACCTCAACATAATTGAAAATCTATGGATAGACCTTAAAAGAGCAGTGCGTGACAGACAGCCCAGAAATCTCAAAGAACTGGAAGACTTTTGTAAGGAAGAATGGGCAAAGATACCTCAAACAAGAATTGAAAGACTCTTGGCTGGCTACAAAAAGCGTTTACAAGCTGTGATATTTGCCAAAGGGGGCAGTACAAGATATTAACTCTGCAGGGTGCCCAAACTTTTGCAGACGCCATTTTTTTGTTTTCTGTTATTTTGAAAGTGTAAATGATGGAAATAAAATCTAACTTTTGTTGACATATTATAAGAATGTCTAATCTGTAATTTGATGCCTTTTGGAGATTTTTCCATCTTTCCTTGGCTTCTTTATGCACATTAATACAAATTTTTAGCTGGGGTGCCCAAACGTTCGATCCCCACTGTATGTTATTTGCTCCTTTTAGGACCTCGTATTGACACTTGTCACCTGATTATTTATGCGTTTTTTGGCACTATTTAATATTGTGTATTTGTGTCACTAATTTTGCACTGTTTCACTTATTCATTTATGTGTGAAGAATTTTTATGGTAGTAGCGCTGCATCATTTGTGTTTCATTTATATTTTTTGTCTATGGGTATATGACTGTATGTAGCAGCTTTACCTTTGTTGGTAGGTATTAGTTTTTAGGTAGGAGCTCAGGAGTTTGTCACATTGATGAACTAAATGATGGCCGTCATCGTTTAACCCACTTTCTCTGAGCCCAGACAGGGGTGGGCTGACAACTCTTGGGGCCCCCGGGCAATAGGTGATCATGGGGCCCCTGTGTCCTTGCCCACACTCAAAGCACACCCAAAAAAAGCCTATAAAAGGTATCGGGGGCATTTCATGAGGCCCCCTACTGACCCCGGGCCCTCGGGCAGTGCCCGAGTGCTCGATTGGTCAGTCCGCCCCTGGCCCAGACCGTCTTGGTCCTGCTCCAAGCCTGTGCCTGGATAGTGAAGGAGAAGAAGTGGACTTATAACCTGATTGCATAGTGGCTCATGCAAACCCTCACAGCAATGCACATAACTAGCATACGTCAATGCATCTGCTCTGATTTGTGTGCTGTGGTGTAAATGAACCCTGATTCAGTCTCAAAAATCCTCCGAGATCATAACAAAGACGCAAGTTGGGGTTCAGTCGGTTTGTAATAGCTTGCATTAGAGGACTGGCAGGCCGGCAAGATCTGTTCTCCATAGAAACAAAACTGATAAAAAAAAACCTATAGCTAAGGAGGTGAATGGGGGCAGGTTTCAAGTCAGGGCCTGGACTGAGCGAAGTATAAGGGAGGGCCAGCATGACTGGGGCGTGCAGACGAGGCGGAGAGTGTAATTTGGGTGGAGTATAGGCAAGGAAAAGGGGATGGGGGGTGGTTACTTACTTGATTGGTGTAGGCAGCATTGTGGGTGGTCTTGCAGGTTTTGAATTGGGGGTTTGTGTCTTGTCGGAGTCAGTCGGAGCTTGTGCCATCACGGAGGTGGTTTCTTCTTCTTTTGCTGGTACCTGCGACGGAAAAAAGCTAGGCCATGAGTGACTTAGACGGGATGCTATCCCAATTGCGGGCGGCAGCTGAAGCCAATGGCTCAGGGTGGTTAAGGGAGAGGCTGTCGGACATGCTGCAAGGCCCCAGGCCCGCATCACCGGGCCCTTCTACTGGGCTCACACGTGCTCGGCGGTCTGTGCCTCTGGTGTGCTTTAGCCCAGAAGTGACAGCTCGGGTTCTGCGCCGTTCTGGGAGCCCCTTAGGGGACCCTCCAGCTCCGCCGGTGAAGCGTCGGCCTGCTTCTCCGGGGAGGGCTGGGAGGAATCCTTGTCGCTGGCGGACCCCTGGCAGGAGCACATCTACTACCACCCGCTCCCCAGCCAACTCACCTCTTATTCAGGACCATGCGGCTGGCCCTGCAGGCTCCGGGCCTGCAACGGTGGCAGCCCGGCGTGGGAGGAGTGGCGGGCGGCCTTCAGAAGGGACTGGGTCAGCGTCCCCAAGGAGAAGAGGATCGGGCTCTCCAGGATCACGGCGGGCCCAGGAGGGTGCCGCCTCGTCACAGGCCGGGACCACCTTTGAGTGCGGATCGAGCACGAAGTGGGCGGGGCTTAGCGGATCGGAGCTCTGGGCCGGCAGCCGGTGATGACATGGCCCCTGTGTTCGGCCCGGGCTTTGGAGCCGGGGATCCACACCTTCCTCACCGGCCTGCGGCTGCTGGGCTCCCCTCTGTCGCCCGGCGGGCCTCCCTGAAGTCGGCGGTGCGGAGCGCGGGGTGGGCGGGGCCTAATGATGTCACTCCCGGGCGCCATCTGGGCTCGGGAGCTGGGAGGAGGCCTTCATCTGGGAATCAGCCTGTGGCTGCTGGGCGTGCCTCGGTGACCCAGCGAGCCTCTCGAGAGGGGGCGGGGGGTGCTGAGGTCACCCCTGTGCGCCGCATCTCTCCAGGAGCAGGAGAAGGTCCCCTGTCAGTTGGGGCTTCGGCTGCGTCCCAGCGAGCCCAGCGTGGGAGGAACGATCCGGCGGCTCTGGTGCGGTGGGTGCTGCCAGCCGTTCAGTGTGCCGACTGGGCCCAGGAGCCGGGGAAGAGCCTGGAGCGAGGCCTGGTGCGGCCTGGGATCCGGTGGATGCGGAGAGGAGATCCGAAGGGGAGCTCAGCGGTTCCGAGGAAGATGCGGTCCCTTCATCACTGCCTGGATCTGGATTGGCGGCTGTGGGTCCCGGCGAACGACTGCAGCCTGGTGAGTTGAATTCAGGGGCTATTTCTTTGTCTTCTTTGGCTTCTCTGTTTGAGGGTTTTCCGGGACCTGGGGAGTGGCGTTTCTGTTTTGGCGGAGAGGGGGTTTGGGGCTTCAGAGCTTAACGTGGGGTCTTTGGGGGGTTCCCCGGGGGCTGATGGTGTTGTCAGTATGATGTTGTCCGGTTTCAGGGAGGTGTTGGCACGTTGTGAGGCGGGGTTGGTCGCTAGGACTTCGGCGCCACCTTTGGCTGCTTGGTCGGAGATGCAAGATGCGGCATCTGGGAGTGGTGTCGGCCCCAGGGGTGGTAGATACGAAGCTGCTGGGGTCCCCTCGCAGGTGATTACGGTGGCTGGGCCGCAGGTCTCTGGAGTCGCGGCTGCAGTGCGATTGGCGGCGGTGGGTTCTTTTAGCTCTGGTTCTGAGGCTCTGAGGGGGGAAGCGGCGGCGGATCACACTGGGGTTGATGGTGGAGATAAAGGGGTTACGGGGTGTGATGGTGTGCGTTTGGCGGACGCTGCGAAATGCGAAGTTTATGTGTGCTTCGAGGGGCCCTTGGGGGCTCATCTGAAGCCAGAGGTGAAGGAGCGCATTTGGGGGGGCGAGTATGTGGAAATATTTTCTTTATTGCCGTTGGAGAAATTCAACTTAGATAAAGTTCGGCCAGATGAGAGTAAGAGGGAGGAGGAAGAAAAGCGGCGATATCGTTTGATTCCCCGCTCGTTCTCTAATTGGCTTCAGGCGTTTGCCATTTTGGCAAGCGTTATTGGAGAGAAGTCGCCTGAGCATTGTTCCCCACTTTTTTGTTACTTGGATGCCATAGGGGAAGCTCAGAGGGTTTATGGGGGCATCGCGTGGTTACGTTATGACGAGCAGTTTCGTCAGCGTATGGCGGTTAGGCCATCTTTGCGGTGGGACCATAAGGATATCGGGCTGTGGATGAAGCTCATGACTCCCGTGAGGACCACGGCTCATCCCTTTCGGGGGGGGCCGGAAGTGCAGCTACAGTTGCGCAGCCGGCCGTGCTTAGAAAGGGCTACTGCTGGCAGTTTAATGAGGGATCGTGCAGGTTTGGATCCGGCTGCCGATTCCGTCATGAGTGCTCCGGTTGTGGGGGGGCCCATCCATTGTCCCGGTGTTTTAAGCAAGGAAGGGGGAGAGGTGGTGACACTGGAAAAAGGGAAGTCGCCAGTGAGGGTAGGAAGGATGTTGCCGTTTTTAAAGCGGTACCCTGATCAGGCGGCGGCGACCCTGTTGCGGCGGGGTATTTCGGAAGGTTTTTTGATCCCCTGTCTATTGGCGGTAGTTCCTCCAGCGGCGGATAATTTGAGGTCGGCGCGGTTGCATCCGGAGGTTATCAGGGCAAAAATTGACAAGGATGTGTCCTTGGGCCGCATGGCTGGCCCGTTTGTGGACCCCCCTATGCCTAATTTGGTAATTTCGCCGCTGGGTGTTGTTCCCAAGAAAGAGCCTAATAAATATAGACTCATTCATCATCTGTCTCATCCGCGGGGGGGTTCGGTCAATGATGCTATTGACCCAGGTTTGTGTTCTGTTTCCTACACTTCTTTCGACGCGGCGATTTCATGGGTGCGGCGGTTTGGTCGGGGTGCCCTGTTGGCAAAAACTGATATTGAGGCGGCGTTTCGCCTTTTGCCGGTGCATCCTAGTTGTCTCCGATTGCTGGGTTGCAAATGGGCGGGGTGCATATTTGTTGATCGTTGCTTGCCTATGGGCTGCGCCATTTCTTGTTCTCTATTTGAGACTTTTAGTTCTTTTCTTGAATGGGCGGTCAGGGATGTTTCTGGGCTCGCATCTGTCATCCATTATTTGGATGATTTTTTGTGTATTGGCCCTCCGGGTAGTTCCATCTGTGCATCGTTACTGAGCACGGTGGAACATGTGTTCGAGCATTTTGGCGTTCCTTTGGCTTCGGATAAGACGGTGGGTCCGACAACGGAATTGTGTTTTTTGGGAATTATTGTCGATACGGAGGCCATGGAATGTCGTTTGCCTCAGGATAAATTGGAGGAGCTCCGGGGGTTGGTGAGTTCGGTGGGTCAGTGCAGGAAGATTCGGCTTCGGGAATTGCAGTCGTTACTAGGCAAGTTAAATTTCGCTTGCCGCATCATGCCCATGGGGCGTATATTTTCCAGGCGTTTGGCGGCTGCCACGGCTGGTGTGGCGGCCCCGCATCACAGGGTTCGGCTGCGAGGTGAGCTACGGGATGATTTGGGGGTATGGAGGTCGTTTCTCGATTCCTATAATGGAAGATCACTTTGGTTGGATGGGGTCGTGTCCAATTTTGATTTGAAACTCTTTACGGATGCGGCAGGCTCGGCCGGTTTTGGGGCCTATTTTCAGGGTCAGTGGTGTGCGGGTTCGTGGCCTTTGCAATGGCGGGAGGTGGGTCTGTTGCGCAATCTGACCTTACTGGAGCTTTTCCCAATCGTTTTAGCTGTTTCTTTGTGGGGTGCTGTTTTCCGGAATAAACGGATTCGTTTTCATTGTGATAATTTGAATGTGGTTCATGCCATTAACCGTGTTTCGGCCACGTCTAGGCCGGTGGTTCGTATGTTGCAGCTGTTGGTTTTGGACTGTTTAAGTCTCAATTGTTTTATTTCGGCTGTTCATGTTCCGGGTGTGGATAACTCAGTTGCTGATGCTCTATCTCGTTTTCAGTGGGACCGATTCCGTCGGTTGGCACCGGAAGTGGAGCAGCGCGGTATCGATTGACCGGATCACTTGTGGAGCATTGCCTTGCCTCTTCAGCAGCCTTGATTCAGACATCAGTTTGTGCGTCCACTTGGGTTTTCTATGAGAAGGTGTGGCGGGAATGGCTGGAGCTGGTGAGTGAGGTGGGGGGTGGTTTAGGGGTGGATGATGCCCTATGCCTCCTGCTTTATTTCATTGGTAGGAATTTTGAAAGGGGTGTTTCCGCAACTTTGATGTCTCGTAAGCTGGCGGGGTTGGCTTTTCGTTTAAAACTGGCGTCGGGTCGTGACGTGACGAAGGATTTCCTTGTTCGGCAGGCTATGCGGGGGTACAGAAAAGGCCGTTCCATCCCTGATTCTAGACGGCCGGTTTCTTTTGAGGTTCTTCAAGTGGTGGTTGGCCAGTTGGATCGTATTTGTTCCTCGTTGTATGAGGCGATTTTGTTCCGAGCGGCTTTTGTGCTGGCATTTAGGGTTGGGGAGTTGGTTAGTCGGACTAAGTGGGGCGAGGGTGGTTTGGCCGTAGATGAGGTGGTCTTGCTGGGTAGTGGGTTGCGTATTTTTCTGCGCAAGTCGAAAACGGACCGTTTGGGTCGGGGTACCTGGGTGGAATTGGCTGAGATTCCGAGTTCTCGGATTTGTCCGGTACGGGCGGTTAGGGAATTTCTCGAGGTGAGACCTGACCTTCCTGGGGTTTTCTTTCTGCATACGAATGGGATGGCTCTGTCTCGATTCCAATTTGGGGCAGTGTTTAAACGGTGTTTGCAGTCTGCCAGGCTGGGTGTGGAACATTACTCGTCTCATTCGTTTCGCATTGGGGCGGCTACGGAGGCCGCCCGCTGGGGGTTAGGTGATCGAGTGGTTCGTCGGATTGGGCGTTGGGATTCGGATAGGTTCAAGTTATATGTGCGTCCTCAGCTCTTGTGATAAAAAAAAAAAAAAAAAAGAAAAGAGGTTTTGGTGTTGTTGTGTTGGTCTCTGTGGTACTTGTATGTTGTTAACTTTGTGTTTTTTTTTGTTTTGTGGGGGCCTTTGTGGTGTAGGTTCTACCTCCTCCCTTCTTTCTGTGTGTTTCTTTGCAGGTTCCGAAGGCTGCTTGGTATGGATCATGGGCCATTCGTATGTTTTTTGGGGGGCTAAGAGGGCGGATGTCCGTCCAGAGGGTTGGCAACTGGGATTTGAGAGGGGGGAGGCGAGGCTTCGTTGGCTTGGAGTGCCGGGAATGTTGTGGTCCAGGGTGGTCCTGGAAATTCATCACTATTCCCGTTTAGACCGGCCTCCAGATGTTTTGGTATTGCATGTGGGGGGTAATGATCTCGGGTTGCGCTCCATGCGGGAGGTTATCCGAGATATCAAGTTTGACTTTTTGCGGATTCGGTCTTTTTTCCCGGACACAGTGCTGGTATGGACATAGTGGCCCGTGCTTATTGGCGTATGGCCCGTTCCGTCGCAAAAATTAATAGGGCTCGGGTTAAGGTGAATAAGGAGGTGGCGCGTTTTGTGGTGAGGAATGGTGGCCTAGCAGTCCGTCATAGGGAGCTGGAGGAGGAGTCCTGGCGGTATTTACGTTCGGATGGGGTGCATCTTAATGCGGTTGGGATTGACCTGTGGTCCTTGGGCCTGCAGGATGGTATCCAACGTGGATTACGTGTGTGGCGGGCTACACGAGTGTAAGGGTTCACACTCGTGTGCTGTGGCAGGGGTCGATGGGTCTTTGAAGGCGGTGGTGGAGTGACAAGTTGAGGAATTATGGGTTGGGCCCATCGTAGGTATGGGTGTCCCTTCCCAATAAAAGGTCATATTGGTAATGTGGGAGTTCATTTGGCTGTATCTGGGTTAAGTAATGGTAGTATTGTCCCCGAGATGGTGTAGTAGCGGCTGGGGCCTTTCATTGAGTAGTAGATACAGCCGAGTTGGTGATGGGAGTAATGGTGCCTTCAGAGACCTTGGACCCGGGTGGTAATTTACTGTCAGGTATCAATTGAGTTATTGTAAGATATTTATGTTGAGTTATGTTAAATAAATGGCTGCTATGGCCGGTTTTACACCAAAAAGTGAGTTGCGTGTTTATTTGGAGGGAAAGGTTTTGAAGGGGTGGTGGTGTTTTAAGGGGGGTAGGTAAGTATTAGCCTCGGGATTCTGCAAGTCCAACAGTCATGTGCTTTTACTGCTTGTTTACAATTTGTATGGTCTGGGTACATGTTCATCTTAAGAAAATACATTTAGTGGTAGAATTATTGTGTATCCTCTATCTGCCTGGAGCTCAGCTTTAAAGATAGGCTTGAAAAGCCATGTCACATTAGGCACATGATCATTTCATAGCCCGCAGCCCCGGGAACTCTCAAAATGCTTCAAGAAAGTGCCTTGGACACAAGCAGTTCATGAGTTTCTGTACGCATTTGTAATGGAAATGCCATTAAAGAATTTGTAATGAATGAAGGATCCAAATGGTCTTCTCTGTGCGGATAAAGTGGATTTTCAATTACCGCACTGTAGAAGAGGCAATTTACAAATTATAAATACATCCTGCTTTCAATTTAGATTTAAACACTCCAACACAATTTCCTATGTCTGAAAGTACGTTTCCTTTTTCTTCGTATATTACTGTATTTTTAAAGCCTAAGTTTAGTTATATTAAATATAATTCAGCACAAGAGACAGTACTTACTTCGAATGAAAGGTATTCCTTGTGCTGCTGGCTGCCCTCTTAATTGAACTCACTAACCCCCACCCCCAACCAACACTGTCTTCTGGTGCTGCAGGGGTTAATACAATCTACTGGACTTGTCGTAGGCACCACAGGTAGATGGATGAAAAGTCAGCCTTCTCTGTTTATATAGTGCATTTGACTGTTAGAAGCTATAATGAAGCTTCTATTAATGGAAGGGAGCAGGACTGACTGGCATAGTAGGCACTCCTGACAAGTGACAGCAGCTTATATCAAAACCTTAGTGTTCCCATGCAGTGAGGGTTGATACAAGGTGGGAGGCAGAGGATGGAAGACTGCAACTAAGAGGGCAACCACAGCACAAGGGGCACTTCTCAATCAATGTAGGTACCATCCATTGTGCTGATTTAAAAAGAAATTACTAAAAACGTAGGTGTTAAATGCATGGAAGGATATGATATATACTGTACATATACCGTAAATATATATATATATTGTGGCAGTGCGGTATCCTGCCACGGTCTAAATAAAGCTTATAACCCAGGATTCTCAACCAGACAGGTTGAGGGGCTCCAGGCAGGTTGCTTAATGCAGAGGAAGCTGGTTTGTCAGTTTCCTCATTGGTTCCTAAAACCTGTTTTGGGACCTGGGGCCTGGAGATTTCTAAGTGATTTGGGAGGGATGAAATCTCCAATTCTGGGTCCGTGTTTTCAGAACCCCCAGCACACTGATTGCACAGGTGTGTGCAGGCCTTTTTGTAGAGGCCTAACCAGGGGCGGACTGACCATTTGGAAACTCAGGCACTGCCTGAGGGCCCAGGGTCAGTAGGGGGCCCCATGAGATGCCCCTGGTACCTTTTTCATAGGCTTTTTTGAGTTTGGGCAAGTGCACAGGGGCCCCATGATCCCCTATTGCCCGGGGGCCCCATGAGTTGTCAGAGGTTTACCTTCCAGCAGGACAACGACTCAGTCAGAATGGCCCAGTCAAAGTCCAGCCCAAAATCCAATTGAGAATCTGTGGCAAGACTTAAAAATTGCTGTTCCCAGTCGCTCTCCATCCAATCTGGCAGAGCTTGAGCGATTCTGCAAAGAAAAATGGGCAGAAATGTCCTTCTCTAGATGTGCAAAGCTGGGAGAGACATTCCCAAAACGAATTGCAGCGAAAGGTGGATCTACAAAGTATTGACTCGAATACAAATGCACACCACACTTTTCACAGATTTATTTGTAAAAAATGTTAAAACCATTTATCATTTTCTTTCCACTTCCCAATTATGTGCCACTTTGTGTTGGACTATCGCAGGGCTTAATATTTCAAGTCCCGAGCTACTAGCCAGGCCTTAAGAGTTACTCGCCACCAGCAAACACACACAAACGGAGACACCTGTGCACACACAGACATGTACATACACACAGAAACATGTACACACACGCACAGAGACACATGTACACACACACACACATGTATACACACACAGGCACGTATGGACACGCATACACACAGATACATGCAGATACATAGGAATACACACGCAGACACATGTACACACACACATATACATGCACACACATGTACATGCACACACACAGACACATGTACATACATGCAGACACATGTACAGATACACACAGACACATGTACATGCATTTATTTTCTTAAGATGAACATGTACCCAGAGTATGCACACTAAAGAATTCACAAATTGTAAACAAACACACACATGTACACACACACACACACACACACACATATACATACATACATACCCCCCCCCATAAAAAGTTGCAGTACTTCGTTGTTCATTCACAGAACCGGGTACTGCACTCAAGGGGGAGGCAGAGAGCACAGCACACACTCCTTCCTTTGCTTTCACTGCGCGCAGCTATTGAGCAGTCTGACGGCTCCCATTGCCAATGACAGATTCGGCCTAAGCTCCGAGCCTGCTCAGCATGATGGCCCTAGGGACAACACTCACCCCCACCATAATTTCCACTCGCCATTGGGGAGCAGGTGAGTGGAAATTTCCAGCCCTGGTCTATCGCATAAAATCTCAATACAATAGATATACGTTTTTAGTTGTAACATGACAAAATGTGGACAATTTCAAGGGGTATAAATACTTTTTCAAGGCACTGTGTATATATATATATATATATATATATATATATATATATATATATTATTCTTCCATATATATTTTGACAGTTCGAGGCTCCGTCACTATGAAAATGGCCAGGAAAAAGACACAGAGTTTGCATGTCTGCTTAGCGCAATGCTACAGATCTGGGTATTGCCGGTTGGGGCTCGGTAGTTGGGAAATTCCTAAGAGTCTTGGGCGGGATGGAATCTCCAACCCTGTGTCTGGGTATTGTGGACAACCAGCGGGGTGTGTGCCCAGGTGCACACAGCCCTAATAACGATGGGCTTGCGAGAGCAGTTAGTGGTGGAGATGGAATAGCAGTTGCTATTGCTGCAAGCCTGAAGACAGAGCTGTGTCAGGAGAGGCACTGCTAACCAGAGACCCAGGTGGTTTGGAATTTTCATTGTGTATTATTTTGAGTGACATTGAAACCTCCTGCGTGGGAAACCTTTTGTTGAAAGGACTTTTCAGTTACTGTTTAATAAAAGTGGGCTACCAGGCCCTTAATTTCAGTTCCTGTCTGACATAAACTCACTTAAAAATGCATCTATCGCTGAGCTAAGCATCCCCCATATCACAAGTGGTTGTCAGAATATGGGAAAGCAGACACAAAAGATACCTACCATTTGGGTCCGCAATACGCTTCACACAAACAAATGGGGTTTTCTCATGGAAAGCAATGAGGACACCCCTTTGCTTTGTAGGGCCAGTAGCCTGAAAAACCTGAGGATAGCGAGCATCAAAATACTCCAGGCTGGAGGTAGCAGAAAAATGAGTTTCCTGTAGGCAAGCAATATCCACATGGCGAGCCCGGAGGAACTTAAATATCTTCACTCTTTTGGGGGGAGTTCATACCCTGAACATTCATGGACAACCAATATAGCGAACATGGCAACCGAAAAAGAAGAGGATAGCTTCCATCACGATCCCTAGGAACCCTGAAAAAGATTTGGTAAAAAACACAAGATATACAAAACAGACCAGGAAAAGGAAAAAAAGGCAGGAAAGAAGACATAAAACCATCTCGTATACAAGCAATAGACATTTGGCACAATAAGAGCAGCATGAACAACATAACCAGCTTGGGGGGATAAACCCACATGTAGGCTGCGTAGTGGGGAAGACAATGGTCCAATCCACACACCAGCTCGAAGGGGGATACAGTGGTCCGCCAGACCCATTCGGCTTAACTAAACCAGAAAATTATTTAGCAAACAACATAGGCTAAGTAAGTCCACTATCTAGTAATCATCAAATGGTGAATATGACCATATGAACAACAGCAAATGAGTGACACAGATCCTGGAAAAACCCAGAATAGCCATAGACGTGAGACCGCTCACGGGTCTAGCCCAATAAGCAGGGTCACGCTCATAGCAGGAAATCCACCCCCGGTGCCGCCCACTATCAGCAACAGAAGTGACTACTCAGGAGCTGGAAACTTGCAAAAAAGAGCACTCAAGGGCAATGTCGCCCATACTGCAAAAATGGAAAAAAGTAGAAAATTCAACAGGATACAGAATGTCAGCTCGCAGAGACTTCCTGGTAGCGTTGAGCCTGAAGAGATCGAAGAGCTTGAGAGCTGTTTTGACTCAAGGGAGGTGACTTGCGTGAAGATTGGGATCCCCACAAACATGCAGGGATAGAGGCCGACTCAGCCTGGGATTGCGGCAAGTCAAGTTTCAGTTCCTGAAAGTGACAACGAAGATCCGCAGGAGAAGAAGCCTGGAACTGATGACCTTGATAGGAAAAGGAGAACTTAAACGGAAAACCCCATCTATATTTGATATCAGCGGACTGTAGAATTTGTAGATAGGGTCTAAGGGTATGGTGTTTTGCTATGGTGACTGGAGACAAGTCAGCAAACAGCTGAAGGGAGTTACCCTGAAATTCTAGTGTGGGTCGGTTTCCAGCCACCTGCAGGAGGCACTCTTTAGTGCAGTAATAGTGGAACTTAATAATAATAATGTCCCTTGGAGGGCCCTCCGTGGGTTTGGGGGCTAAAGCCCTGTGGATACGATCGAATTCTAAAAGTTCGAGAGGGATCTCAGGAGCCAGTTCTTGAAAAAGGGCAGTAGCAGTACCCTGTAAATCAGTTACCACTTCATGTACCTCACGAATGCAAAGGTTATCTCTACGGGCCCTATTCTCTACATATTCCAATTTATCCTTTAAGGTGTCCAGCTCTGCTTGTAAATCCTCCACCTTCTGCTCATGGCCCTCCAAGACTATAGTCGACAGATCCATATGGTGTTCTAATTGATGAGCACGATGACCCAATTCCTTTAGACCTTTTACCAGATCGGAGGACAACTTGTGAGAGGCAGTTGTAATCTCTTCCCGCACAATGGAATGGAATTTATGTAATAAAGCTTCAGGATTGTGCTCAAAAGAACTAGCTAAAACAGAGGGAAACTGGTGCTGACTCTCCTCACCAGAGTCTGGATCCCCTGTGTGCCATGTGGTGTCATCGGGCTCAGGAGGGCTGGGTGCCATCTTGTCGGGCTGCCGGAGCGGGGAATCTTTTTGCTGGGCCTGGTGTTTGGGCTTAGTGCGCAGGGTACGATGCATCTTCGGGCGTAGGCCAAGTGTTCCGTAGGCACTTTCGACCTTTTGTACCAGTGTGTGGGGATTAGAAGCCTGATATGTCAAGGTAAATGTTCCGGTGGCGCAGGACAGGGGGGATCAAACGACCATCAACCCTGCCCACGCGCGTGCTCCGCCAACGGGGGTACTTTTACATAGGGATGATCTCTACAGGGCAATCCATGTGTCCTGTCATATACTTTAAATTGTAGAAGAGATTATCACAGCTGAAAAAAAGGGGGGGTAGATACATGCGACTCCGCGGAGCCTCTAGACCAGGCCAATCCTCTTCTCCCACGGGGAGAGCACACGGGCTCTTTTGAGCAAAGGCCCCAGCAGGATTCTGGGCCTTTAAACAGGATACAGGGGTAGCAGAGGGTATCACACTCCCCGTCCCCCCGGCAGCAGCTCACCTATCTGGGCTCCAAGCTGTGCCTTGGTGCTGTGTAGATCAGGTCTGAGCCTAGTGGGCCGTAGTAGGCCTCGATCCTTGTATGGGGTTCCAGCTGGTCTAAATCTCCACTCCGGTCAACAGCCGCAGCCCTCGGGGGTCCCTGATGCCAGCAGCACCCTAAGCGCCAGGCCGGGTATGGGCCTCACGTAAGCCGAGACGGGGCTCGTAGGCCGCGATCAGCCAGAACCATGGGCGGGGGTCAATCCTACCCCCCAGTAGTCAGCGGTCGATGTCCACATGTCCACAGGGGTCTCCGAAGTCAGTGGGACCCCACTACATCCAGGATGGACACAGATTGTAATAAGAAGCGGCAGAGCTCTCACTCTATGCGTCCACTCCCGCCGCCATCTTGGACACACACCCCAAATGCTTGTGATTTCGGTGCACCTGACACGACTGTGTTGTCAACTCACAAATGAGTAAAATAAAGTTAGAAGCACACTGGATTGATGCAATTTGTGGGGGCATCTCCACTGCACAGATTTCTATTCCACTTAGCATGCCATATACAAAACCATCCTCAACACTTTCCTCTTTTGACCTTGCTACTATCACAGAGGTCACTAAAGTTTTCTCAGAAGCCCGAATTACCTCCTGTCCCTTGAAAGCAGTTCCCTCACTATTACTGTCACCCTCATATTCTATCCTATGTTCTCACTCACATCTTCAATCTATCCCTCTCTACTGGCACCTTCCCCTCCCCTCTAAAACATGCGCTGATTACCCCCATACTTTAAGAGCCCTCACTGGACCCCACCAATCTGAACAACCTAAGACCCATCTCCCTGCTCCCATTTACCTCTAAGTTCTTAGAACACTTAGTGTACAAACTTAGCTCCTACCTCACTGACAACAACTTTCTTGACCACTTACAATCTGGCTGACACAGCTACAGCAAGTGATCTAATCACTGCTGTGTATAAATACCAGGGGCGAACTGACCATTTGGAAACTCGGACACTGCAAGAGGGCCCAGGGTAAGTAGAGGGCCCCATGAGATGCCCCTGGTACCTTTTTCATAGGCTTTTTTGAGTTTGGGCAAGGACACAGGGGCCCCATGATCCCCTGTTGCCCGGGGACCCCATGAGTTGTCAGTCCACCCCTGATAAATACCATCTCCAAAATGGTAGATCTTCCACTTCCTGATGACAATCCATTGATCGAAACTGGTCGAGGTTTGATGACGCAACTTCTGCTGATGTAATTTCCACCCTTTGGAACGCACGCTGGAACGCATGATGGAACGCGGCGTCCATCTTGGTTCCTCTTCACAGGCAGAAAGGCTGAATACACTGAGTGCCAGGTTATGGGCACTTTGCTTCTGAGTTGTATTCTTATAATTTCTCCCCTTCATTAAAGTTATTTATGGTTTTACACTATGGGATGTTTGCTTTTGTTTCTGTTCACATGCTGAAACTTGGTTTACTGCCTGGGAGGAGAGGAGGAAGTTTAAAAAGTCTCTTTTTGAAACTACGCTGTCATTTATATCCATGCTACTCATCACCCTATTAGTTACTATCAGCCAGATCGCATGATTCCCAGGAATGAATATTGGTGCCATTCTTGCCATCACACATTGGGCTAGTCCCAAACCAGGCGCTTAAGACCAACCTAGAGGTAGGTGGTCCACGGCTAACGGTGAGTGCACATCCACGTGGGGCACCGATTGAGCACAGAGGAGCACCTGTCATTTTTGCACGAAGTTCACCAATTAGTATACAACACTTGGACACTTTATTTTTCCGAATTGGGACTGAATGTTACAATTATTCACTTTGTATATGTGAAGCAATATTACTCATGTATTGTCAAATTTAATGCACTTAATTTATGTGCGGTCCACATGGTATTTTGTTAATAAATTAGCAGCCCAAATTCATGGCAGGCCAAATGATAAGGATACTAGCAGTGACGCTGTAGCTGAATAGCCAGTTGCAAAAATAAAATTGTAGGGTGAAAATTTTAGTAGCTCAATGGGAAAATGGTAGAAACCAAATACAATGAAAGTGCTGCCTAAATATAATACATGTGTGAAAAGAAAGGAGGGGTGCGCATGAGCGGAGCTGCCGGAATGGACATGTCCGTCCGAGGCTCCAGCACATAGTTGGGAAACGAGCTTCCTGGACACCGCTCCTGGTCCCACAACTCCGCTGGTCACCGTAGCAATGTCCCTAGCAGCTGTCAAGATGGTCCGGGGAGCTGCAATACACCAGCTTCAGTCGCTTGTGAAGCCGATCAAAGAGGCCTTGGCTCAGGCCTCTTCCAAGATGGCAGCCGCCCCTGCATCCCTTACACAGGAACAGCCCTATTCTGCACTACAGGCTGCTCATCCCAGATCCCGCTGCACGTCTGACAGTGAGTTTGATTCTGACCTGGGGACCCCCCCTGCACACTCCCACCTCTGACCTTTCTTCTCCTGACCTTCTTAAACAGTTTGATAGGATGCTACACAAAGCCCTGAAACAGACCTCAGACTGCATTACTGACAAACTGTCTAAAGAAATCCGCAAATTGGGGCAGCGATTCTCTGACCTTGAACACTGGGTCGACGACCTCGACACCACGCTCCAAACTCAGTCAGATGATCTTGAACTCCTCTGTGATGAAAATGTGACTCTGCATTCCTGTTTGGAGGACTTTGAAAATAGGGCCCACCGCTCAAATTTACACATATGCGGCCTACCAGAATCCATCACTGATGTTCTATCCAAAATCATGGCCCTTTTTCAAGAATTAGCCAAGGCGATCTCCATAGAATGCCTTGAGATGGATAGGGTTCATAAAGTGCTTCGACCAGATGGCCCACCACATGATATTATCGCTAAATTTCACTATTTCCGGACAAAGGAACAGATCCTGCAGGCAGCCCGGTCTGCCGGGTCCTTGATGTTCCAGGGTCATACCTATCAGCTGTTTCAAGATTTGCGCCCAACAACAATTGCTAAACATAGAGCCATAAAGCCCCATCTTCAAGTCCTTTCAGAAAGAAGGCATCGCCTACAGATGGAGCTTCCCATTTGCTTCTCCTTCCAATCCTGGGATTATGTCTGCAAGACTCCTGAAGACCTCCTCGACATGCTGCAGAACCTTCAACTTCAACCTCATGTGGCCTCTCCAGACGGCTCCCATTGTCGGTCAGCGTCATGCTCTCCACAAAAAAGTTGCCTTTCTCACTCCACCAGAGGTCAGCTCAGTTCTTACAAAAGAGGACATTACTCCTCTCCTGCTCCAGCTCCACCAGACTCCATGGATTGATGCTTACAAGTGCCTTTGAACCCATCTTATTGCCCTCTGTCGGGCTGTGCCTACTCCTCGGATCGCTTCTCTTGGTCCCCTCACCACAACTGGCTGAGGATGACTTTTACCCTTTCTGAGGGCTGACTTGGTTCTCTTTGGTTGCCTGTTTAGACTTCTTGGTTGCTAATTATGTTTGCTCAATGTAATGTTTTTTTGGGTTTGTTTTCATAATACAAAATGTCTATGGTGCCACCTGTTAACATGCATAGGAGCCCCAGATCCGGCTATGCATACGACACCACAATATCTTACATTAATAGGTTACATTAATAGGGTGTGCTGCCAGGTTCCGGGGCTTCCCTGACATACCGGGAGCCTAGGCTCTTGCTGCTTCAGCAGGAGGCTACTGACTCCTGTTTGCATTTGGGCTGTCTTTCCCCCTATGATTGTTACTACGTACCCACCACTAGCCCATGCAGTACCGTGTTTTTGGACTGCCTGGGCTACTCTTGACCCTTGGGTTTCTCCGCTATGCGGGTAAATCAGGGACCACCTTTTGGGCTGTAGTGGATCCTTTTTATTTTAGTTTGGCTTTATTTGACACTTTTTCTCTCCCCCTTGCTCTGTTGTATGACTTCCCTGACCCTCTCTTCCTGCTCTCTCTCTCCTTCTCCTCTCGGCGCCACTCCGTGTATGCTTATACGAGGACTCCCCACTCTTTAGAGGACTTTACCTTCCCCCCATGGGTTCCCTGAACGTCCTTACCCTGAATGTGTAGGACCTTAATGTCCCACAGAAGCATAACAAAGCCTTTAGCTCTTTTGCTTGGGTAAAGGCTCATGTCATCTGCCTACAGAAGATGCACTTCTCTTCCACTTCCACTCCCAAATTTTTCGGCCCCCATTATCCTCAAGTTTTTACTGCTTCCAACAAACCTAAATGTAGAGGTGCCATCATAGGCTCAACTCCATTTACACTTCATTCCGAGATCGGAAACCCTGAAGGTCGCTATCTCCTCTTGTCGTGATTGCTCCTCGAATCTAAAGTTACCATCATTACTTAATATGCTCCCAATCAGGGCCCGCTGCCATTCCTCTCCCACCTACATGGGTACGTGGAATACGTGGAGAGAACTTAATCGGTAAAACGTCGATATACCTTCTACTCTAATCCCCACAAAATGGTTTCGTGCATCGATCACATTTTCACAAATGTCGGCTCCTTGCCTCTGACATCCTCCCTATACTCTGGTCTGACCATTATGCAGTCATCACATCAGTTGAATCCCTGGCACTGATCCCTCTTGGGTTATCAACGACAATCTACTGTTCCATCCGTCCCACAGTTTAGACATAAAGATTGCTCATAAAGAATACCTGTCACTCAGTTCCACTCCGGACATTTCTCCCCTCCTTTTATGGGAGGCGCAAAAACCTGTTCTTCGGGTGTTTTGTATCAGTAAAGTATCTTTTCTGAATAAAGAGAAATGCCAGTTGCGCTCCCGTCTAGAAATGAACTACAGCCAGTCCCATCAGGCCTTCCTGACCACTCCGACACCCTGTACTCAAAAAGCTTTGGAGCAATCTCGATTGGAATTGGATCTCTTTCTTATGGATCAGGCAGAACTTTCTCTCCATAGGTCTCAACAAAGATACAATACCAAAGCGAAGAAACCAGACACATTCCTAGCCCCTTTGCTTAGCAGACTTGATCGAACCACTAAACCAATCTGACCACTACACCAGTGCGCATCTTACAAGTTTTCTGTAAGCACTTGTCGCAACTGTATTCTCCAATTGATTCCTTTGATCTACCCCGTGCTGAAGCTCTCTTAGCCCACCTTACTTTCACAAATTTATCAGACCACCAATTGGAAGTTCTCGAGTGACCAATTACTTCAATTGAAACCCTGAATGCTATCAAGAACCTGAAGCTCCGTAAATGTCCTGGTCCAGATGGCTTCTCCGCTGCTTACTACCAGAAGTTTGCTCACCTTCTCTCCCCGGTTTTAACAAATGCCTTCAATGCCATCTTGACCAGTCAGTCTTCTGCCCTGATACAGTGACAGACAGTATTTCTATAATTGCGAAGCCCAACTGAGATGATTCTGTATGGTCCAATTCATAGACCAATTTCCCTCCTTTTAATATTGATATTACACTCCTTGTGAAAACTCTCTCCACCTGCCTTAACCCGTTTTATAGGCTTTCTTATCCACAACGACCAAGTAGACTTAATACCCACCAAGTGGGCGATAATGTTAGACGTGCGGTCCTCTTTTCTCATTTAGCCATTCTCGCAACATCCCCACTTGCTTCTTGTCCTTAGACATCAGGAAGGCTTTCAATGCGGTCTCGTGGTCCTATTTTGACTCTATCCTACGTCGCTGGGGCTTTGGATCTCATTTTTTGGCATGGATTTCCTCTTTATATTGTACAGTATCTGCTAGAGTCTGATTTTTGGGGCATAAGTCAGCATTGTTTCCAGTCCTACACGGCATCCACCAAAGTTGCCTGCTTTCTCCCATGCTCTTCGCCCTAGCCATAGAGCCTTTGGCCCTCCTGATAAGAGCCAACCCAGATGCATGTGGACTTGAGTTAGGAGGTTCTCACCACAAGCTTTGCCTCTTCACGGACGATACGCTCCTCTTTCTCACCTCTCCATTGTCCTCCACTCCAACTCCTATTTGGCTCTTTCAGGATTTTGGCTATATTTCCGGCCTTCACATTAACTCTCAGAAGTCGATAGGGCTCAATACCTCCCAAGGACTTGGCACATTTGCAACAGGTTTTACCTTGTTCTTGGTCCTAGCTCTCCATTCCCTTTTTAGGAATTAAACTAACTCCTAGCCCATCAGACCTTTATACAGCCAACTACTTACCAAAATTGGCCCACCTTAATGGTCTCATGACCAAACTGTCCTCCCTAACACTGGCCTGGATGGGCAGGATCACTGTTGTAAAAATGTCTATTCTCCCCAAAATACTGTATTTGTTTAGAGTTCTACCCATAACTGCACATTTTCTCCGTATTCTGCATCGATGAGTGTACACATATGTCTGAGGCTCCATCCGTCCTTGTATACCTCGCTCAACCATACACAAATCTAAGCTCACGGGTGGCCTAAACCTTCCGGATTTTACTAAGTATTACCTAGCTGTGCATCTTGCACAATTGCCTAAATACCTTGCGAGTCATGAAATCCCCCAATAGTTATTCTTGAATCGATTGATTGCGACCCCCTGTCAGTTGCTAATCTTCTATGGCTTCGGCCACCGGATTGCCGTCTGCTCCATAACCCTATAACATCTCATTATAGTTCACTCTGGGACACACTAAAATCCCACTATTCCCTTCAGTCGCCGCATAATCCCCTACTCATACCTACAAAACCCGGACTTCCCCCTGGCTTGGTCCTCTCACGATCCTTCAAACACTGGTCCTGGGCGAACCTGCTTCATGCGCACCACTTTATGACCAAGAGAGGCTTCAAATCCTTCCCTTCCCTCTGAGAGTAGCACTCTATATCTTCTTTGAATGATCTCGTGATAGAGACCTGCATAGGCGGGGCCTTTTTCTGCTATCTATAATCTTCTTTCCATTTCTGAGTCCTCGCCAATCCCTACTTATGTCTCTAGGTGGGAGAAAGACCTTGGACTCCAGTTGATCCCTACAGATTGGGACCACATCTGGTCTGCTACCAAATCTTCTTCAAATCCTCCCCACAGAATGTGGTAGCTTTAGAGACTAATTATAAAGTTTTGACTAGGTGGTACCTGGTCCTGGCGAGGATTGCTAAATATACCCCCAATTATTCTTCAGAATGCATTTGGAGTTGTGCGATGGTGCGGACTTACTTCCATGTTTGGTGGTCCTGCCCGGTTGCCCAAACCTTTTGGGTCGAAGTTTTTCATATGCTATCCGTGCTTTTTGCAAAATCAATACCGCCAGACCCAACTGTAGCTTAAATTTGCACCTTTCCTCCATTTCCAAATCCCAATTTAAACTTCTCCTGCAAGTCACCACCACAGCTAAACAGATTATGGCCAAATCGTGGAAGTCGCCATCTCTGTGTATGCTAGCAGTTTGGAATAAGGTTACACAAGCTATGATTCACGCCAAAGTTCAAGCCACTATTTTAGATTTTGTCCCTAAGTTTCTGTCGATCTGGACCCCCTGGGTGGAACGTTTCCTCATACCGAACTTTGATGATTCCTTGCTCCTTCCTTGACGTCCTCTAATCTTGCATCATGATAGTCCTATGAGCCATGCTATGCATTGACCTGGTCCCAAGATTTTCTATTCTCTTCTGGAAGTCCCATGCCCTTTCTTTCTCTCCTCTATTCTCTTTCAGTCTCTCGTAATCCCCCCCCCCCTTTTTTTTTCTTCCTGCTCACTTTTGCCTCCCTTTCCTTGCCTTACATGGAACCCCCATATGGTCATTGGAAACAGTGCTCCCTCTCAGTTGCATAATCAGGTTCTACCTTCCCTTGAACCATTGTATCCCTTCATGTTTTTCTTTGGTTCCTCATAACGCGTTCTTTATGTGATAATCCTCCTTTCCCATAGGACACCGTGTTTTTCTGTATTCGTTAATGCTGCATATGTTAATGGACTGTCCTACACATGTTTTTTTTTTATGTCTCTGAAATGTATAAAAAGTCTGAACAAGAAGAAAAGAACTTCAAAGTGGAAAAAATAATGTCCTTAGTGACAATAATCAGTGCAGGTGCTTCTGTTGCAAAAACAATATGTGATTCATAGTCTGTACTCCCCTCCTGTGTGCCCACCGACTCACCAGATGTATTGGACTCTTGTGGTAAATAAGAGTCATGCACACTTTGGTGGGGCATGTGGAGTTCCTGCTGGGTCTTGTAGTCCTCCTGATTTAAATGAGGTTTATGGTCCTCAGTCATTCCATCATGAAGTGAGATATATGCAAAGAATGGAAAAG
The DNA here is from genome assembly GCF_062004578.1 of Staurois parvus. Lineage (NCBI taxonomy): Eukaryota > Metazoa > Chordata > Amphibia > Anura > Ranidae > Staurois > Staurois parvus. Next base: position 91,674 of record NW_028319412.1, read on the forward strand.
GCATTTGAATAGTGTGATAACGTTTATTAAGTAAAATGACATACACTGGTAATTCACTCCAAATAAAACAAGCATGAACTCTGATAAGAAGGCAAAGCAGCCCCTTGTGCTCTTCAAACACCTGTAGGGCATCACCATGGTCCGTAACTAACGTGTTTCGCCTCTCCCACTGGGCGTCCTCAGAGGCGACAACGCTTTATGTGGGTTGTCTGTAATTAGTAGTTTTTCCCCCTGAATGGAAACAGCAGCACATTGACAGGTTTATCAAGATTGCATTTAGTGTTGGGTGTATGCTGCGATGTGGTTGTCCTAGGCATGGGTTTAATATTATATTTCGTAATGGGAACTTTGTGTCTCCTGGTCCATCAGAATGTAATGTCCCAGGTTGAAAGAGTGTAAATTTAAAGGCCATCTCCACTTTTTTTTTTTAAGTGACCAACTCCCTGCCCTCGCTGTACCATTTCAAAAAAAGTATACATACCCTAAATCTAGCATTACCGTAGACAATTTGATGTCATGGGTCCTTCCTCTTGTTGTGTGTTGTCCTGAATTGAGTTTACATAATGCTAACATGTGAGTGCTAAATGTTTGTGCACAAAGGTATGACGACACCCCCCTTAGGGGACGTGTTCTTGAAAGATTGGCCTCACGGGAAGTGGGTAGAACAATGCTAACTGTCTTTCAACCCAGAGCACCACCTAGTATAGGAAAGGGGCTTTCTGCTGGAAGATGAATATTGCAATGCTCTTAGCTGTGCTAGATTGTATATTTTTAGGTGAAAATTTAGGTGAAAATAGTAGAAACAAGAGTTCTGTAAAGTAAACCTGTGTTTTGTTCAAGCAAGGCAAAGTAACATTTGTCCCTTTCCCAGGAACTCATGCTTCTCTTCTATCCCTTGCTCAGAAGAATCAATCGAGCCATAAAAGCCATAAAATATTACAGCTCCCTGTCAGATGAGTGTGACATACTTGAAATTTATACTTTTGGCTGAATTTTAATGCCAAAGGTGACAACTGCCTCTTAATATACCTACAGTACATTCCAACTGACATTGGACTTTTTTTGTCCACCTCTTATTGCCTGTTGACCAGGGACATCATGCTATACTGTCTGATCTTCAAATTCCACTTACCCCTATCCTTGCCACTTTTGTACAGCAGTTTTCTTTGTATTTCACTAAATAAATCATGAAGATGGAGCTTATTGTGAAATGAGAACACCTTGTACTCATTGGTATACATTCAAACATGATCTTGGGCAGGCAAACAGACTGCCTGGAGCTAGGCAACATTTTTTTTTCCATTAGCCAGACAATAAACCGAAAGATGTGACTTTACTTTGTCACACGTTTGAATTAAATTGGGATGAATTTAGCTGTCTGTATAATAAGAAACACTATTAATTGCCCTTTCCAAAATCATAGTAGCATGGTACACTTTTTCTTTTGATAGTGTATGACTCACAGCTGTAGTGACGCTTACAAAGCTTTTCCTTTCCGGAAGTATATATTTCTGTACTGAGATTCTTGGGTTTTCAAGCTCTTAGGCACTCTGTAAAGTGAACGCATGTACGTGCTGGTACTCTTTCCTATCTATTAGTTAAATGTCCTTTATATTCCATTAGAGTAAGTACCTGCATTTGTTTTGATACTAGCTTACTAGCTGTGTGTCATCCCCTGCACAGTCGCTTGCTTAACTTGCCCTTCTGAAACTGTTCCAAGCAGTAAACTACAGTATAGATCTGCTTGATATCTGCTTATCTGAGTCCATTAAAGCATAGTAAACATTGCTAAGCCCCAATGAAGGGGACATATGTTTGGCCCCTGAAATGAGCTGGCTTTTTTCTTGCTATGAACCAATTTTATCATTAAAGGACAGGCTGGCCATTTTTTGAGCAAAGTGCCTTTCCGGCACTAAGTGGCACTTTGAACACAGCACTTTAACTAAGGCACCTCAACCTTAACTAAGGCAAGTACAAAATTAGTGCTCCACTCTAAGTAGTCTGCAAATGCTCTTTCCTCTCTTATCTCTTTCCCTCAGCCTTCCTTTATTATTACTCCTCACTCTCCAACATGCTTTTACTAACTTTCTTTTTTGCTATAATGTCCTCTGTAACTTCCGTTAGACTACCGCTTCCCTGTCCGAACACCGACAACAGACACCACAGCCGACCATACAAGACTAGACGACACCAGTCTTGAAGTAATCCAAAGGTAAATCTACTTTATTTGAACACAGATACAGATATATACACTCAGGGGACAGTCCCCCCTCCCTGCATAATGACACAGGGTGGGCAATCTACATTTAGTAACAAGAGACACACAGGTATTCAAACTTCACACCAGCAGACAGTCCCATCAGGAGGGAGGGCTGCTGGAGACCCCCCCCCCCCACACACACACACTAAGCTAATAAACATAAACACATACGACCCATAATAGTTTGCTCCCAAGCAAGACAAACAAAAGAAAAATGGGATGCAGCCACACAGCACCAAACAATTCACAGCCCCCACACCACCTCTCTCCTAGACATGTCTACACAATATTAGCACAGATCACCCTGTACCCTTACAGGCACAGGGTGACTTACACATAAGAGGGATATGGGGAGCTAAGACAGGGGTCTCCCCACCTCTCCAAAGTGAGCTGCGTTCCATGGGCCCCCCACCCAAAGTGACTCCCGTCACACTCTCTCTCCTCAAACTCTCTCTTCTTTATCCCTCTTCCCTACCCCACAACCTGAACATATCACCCTCACTTCTGCCCTCTCAATATTATTGCACTTATCTCCTGCTCTCTCTTAGTCCACATAATGTCACGGCTCCAAAATCACTGTAGCATTTGCCCTCCTATAAATCTTACCTCCCTCACCCTCCTATTACTACTAACTTCTGGAGACATCGCCCCAAACCCTAGCCCTCCACCATCAAACTCCAACCCACAGAAGCAGCAGCCTCCCTTCTATGGCATCATCCACAATCCTCACTCTCTTATCTCAATTCCCCTGCTTCCGCGAACTTGCCTCTCCCTCTTATGTGCCCTCTGCAAAACCCGCTCAGTCTCTAAGAAACTTTCTATTATTAATTACCTTTTCCACTCCCCCAACCTACTTGCTATTACCAAAATCTGGCTCCAGGAATCTGACTGTCTCCTCAGCTGCAGTCTCCCATGGTGGCCTCCTCTGGATTGACTCACCCAGACCCAGTGGAAGAAAAGGGGATGGAGTTGGGCTTCTTGTTTCCCCACAAAGCACGTTCCAGGTTCTTCCTACACCTCCCTCTCTGTCCCTCTGCTCTTTTGAAATGTACTGTATTTGTCTCTTTTCTCCTGTTTGTCTGAGGATCGCAGTCATCTACCGACCTCCTGGCCCAGTTTCACACTTTCTTGATGACTTCTCGGCATGGCTACCGTACTTACTCTCCTTTGAGGTGCCTGCTAGCATGCTCAGTGACTTTAAAATCCCAGTCAATGTTAGCACCTCAGCCGCTTCTCAACTACTCAACCTAACCTCCTCTTTTAAAACTAACACAATGGACACAAACCACCGCCCACTCTAACGGCAACACCCTCGACCTTGTATTCTCCCACCAATGCACTCCCTGTAAGCTCTCTAACCCCCTTTTCCTCTGAATACAACTTTATCAGCTTCACACTCAACCTGTCTCTTATCTCCCATGCCTACAACCTGCAAACAGTTACCCACAGAAACTTCCACCACCTCAGCCTTGATCTTCTTCACTTTGCTGAGCACCTTTATGATAAAATTGTGCCCCTGTTCTGCCCAGACCTGGTCACATCTGCCTACAACAACTTACTATCATCCTCCCTGGACGCACTTGCTCTTCTCTCTACACGCAGAACCAGGCCTCGCCTGTCACAACCCTGGCAAACAGATGACACCAGAAGTCTCAAGAGGTGCAGCCATGCTCTTGAGCGAGCATGGTGTAAAACTAAATCCCTGCAAGACTTTAACCTCTACAAATCCACCCTTCTCAAATAAAACTCCAACCTCCATGATGCTAAACAAACCTACTACAACACTCTCATCAAAACCCTCTCATCCAATCCTTGTCACCTCATTTCTACCCTGAATTCCTTACTCCACCCCCCACTGCTTCCACCCACCAACTTGCTTACTGCACAGGAGATTGCCAGTCATTTCAAGAACACAATCGACACAATTTGTGATGAGATCTCCAGTGTCAAGCTACCTCCTCCAACCAACATACCAGGACCAATGTCACACCCAATACTCTCTTCCTTTGACCCTGTTACCACCAAGGAAGTTACCGAACGCCTTTTTCAAGGCTCACTTTACCACCTGTCCCCTGGACCCTGTCCCCTCACAATTATTGCAGCCTCTTTCCTGCTCTATTCTAAACTCTGTAACCCACATCTTCAAACTCTCACTCTCCATGGGCACCTTTCCCTCCCTGCTCAAACATGCACTGGGTACCCCCATACTTAAAAAGCCCTTGCTGGTCCCCACCTGTTTGAATAGCTTAAGACCCAACTCCCTGCTCCCGTTTGCCTCCAAGCTTCTCGTGCGCCTTGTTCACAACCGAATGAATTGCTACTTCACGGGCAACAACCTTCTCGATCCTCTACATTCTGGCTTCCGCCCACAGCATTCCATTGAAACTACCTTACTAAAACTTACTAACTACCTACTAACTGCTAAAACCAACGGCCATTACTCCATACTCATACTCCTAGACCTTTCTGCTGCCTTTGACACAGTCAACCACTCTGTAAACTCCACTCCATTGGCCTCCGTGACTCTGCTCTCTCCTGGTTCTCCTCTTACCTTTCTCAGCGCACTTTCAGCGTCACATACAACTCCTCCACTCCTCTTCATGTTTCCGTTGGGATATCCCAAGGCTCTGTCCTTTGGGCTCCTTCTTTTTTCTCTCTACACCCCCTCCCTGGGCCAATTGATAACCTCCCATGGCTTCCAATACCACCTCTATGCTGATGACACCCAGCTCTATCTCTCCACTCCCCAGCTCACCCCCTCAATCTCCTCAAGTATCACAAATCTACTAAGCGACATATCAGTATGGATGTCACACCATTCCCTCAAACTCAATCTTTCCAAAACCGAGCTTGTAATATTTCCACCCTGATCCCTCACTCATGACATTACCATTAAGATCAACAGCACAACCATTGGTCCTTCCCCTCATGCCAGGGTGCTCGGTGTAATCCTAGACTCTGACCTCTCCTTTGGGCCCCACATCCAATCACTGACTAAAACCTGCCACCTTAACCTCTGCAATGTTTCTAAAATCCATCCTTTTCTGACCAATGACACCACAAAACAATGTATCCATGCCTTGGTTATATCCCACCTTGATTACGGCAGCTTCCTCCTCACTGGTCTACCGTTATACAAGTTATCCCCCCTTCAGTCTAATATGAAAGCTGCTACTAGACTCATACACCTTACCAACTGATCAGTGACTGCTGCCCTTCTCTGCCAATCCCTTCATTGGCTTCCACTAATCCAACGTATACAATTCAAAATTCTAACCACAACATACAAAGCCATCCACAACTCTGCCCCTAGCTACATCACCAACTTCATCTGCAGATATCATCCAAATCGCCCACTCCGCTCCTCCCAAGACATCTTGCTCTCTAGCTCCCTTGTCACCTCCTCCCATGCTCACCTCCAGGATTTCTCAAGAGCCTCTCCCATCCTCTGCAAATCCCTACCAGAATGTGTCTGGTCCACCCCCACCCTGTCGGCCATTAGGCGATCTTTGAAAACTCACTTATTCAGGGAAGACTACCCCACCTCCACCTAAGAACTGTACTTGAGCCACCTCCATCAGATCATCCCCTGCGGCTATCACCATTTGTATCACCACCCCCTTCCATTAGATTGTAAGCTTCCCAAGAAGGGCCCTCCTATTCCTTCTGTACTGAAATGTATTGTAATTCTACTGTCTCCCTTTATATTGTAAAGTGCTGCACAAACTGTTGGCACTATATAAATCCTGTATAATAATTCTTTTTTTTTTTTTTTTCTGAAAATGTGACCTAACACCCTACATACTCCCCACCCCCCCATCTCTATGGGTGATGATCTGTCAGTGCTCATGCTGTGTAGTGGTCCTTGGATTAGATTTTTTACTGATAAGGTGAACTTTTAAAAACTCTGTACTCTAGGATGTTGGGTTGGCGCTCATTGGCCTGTATGTGCGTGGATTCTCAACTCTGAGTCTTTCCCCTTTTCTAAGGCGTGTTCCTGTTGTGTGGAGTGCTGCCAAACCAGAGCCAGTGTGTCCAGCGTTCCATTTTTAATTGTGATTGGACTGGTAAAGGTATTGGTCAACACTAGGCACCAATCAGGCTCTTTACACCATTTATCACCACCATCTTGCCTCCTGTTTTCTATCCAGGTATATACACTATCGTCAAGGCCTCAATTTGTAAATTAAGTGTTTTATGGGGTACTGTGTCAAATGTTTTGGTGAAGTCTAGATACACCACATCAACAGGCCTTCCTTTATCCAGATCACAACGCACATCCTCCTAGAATGTTAAGACTGGTCTATCAAGAACGATCTTTCATAAATCCACAGTTACTACTAATGATTCCTTTCTTATTCTTGGATGTTGCCCCTTATCATCTCTTCCAATAGTTTTCAAACTATAGATGTTAGGCTGACTGGTCTGTAGTTTCCAGGTATGTATCTCACCCCTTTTTTGAATATTGGTACCACGTTAGATTTTCGCCTGTCCGCTGCTACCATTCCAATCAGTAAGCTGTCCTAAATATTAGGAATAATGGTCTACCAATGACATGGCTAAGCTTTTTGAGGACTCTCTGGTGTAATCCATCTGGTCCTGGTGACTTTTTCACATTAAGGTTTTCCCCTCTATGACTAGTTTGTGTGTTCCAGGAATCGGGGAGACTTGCCTAATATACAAGGTTAATCCCTGAGAGTCAACTTGGGAAACTCCTCATGTTCTCAGCAGTACCTTTTCTATTAATTGTTGATTTCTGTATGTTCATTGTTGCACCATTCGATGAATGTCCTTTGTGATTGATTATTGTTTACCCTGCAGAATTGATCTTCTTACTAGACATGGCTCATGTATCATGTATTTGGTTGTACTTCCTATAAAGTTTATGATTCATTGCATCTGATATATACCTCTAAATAAAAAAAATTTGGCTGCAATATTTACTTACCTGATGCAATCCCCCTGCAGTAAATGCTTTTTACCACTTGAAATACTACAAATGCATATGGTCATGGACCTGCCCTTCCTTTTCTCTAATGTGATATCTGCTGGGACTACTCAGTGCTGAAGCTTTGCTGTCATTTCTTTCTAGATTTATAATTGAACTCATATATGCTGTCTTGTGGCCGTTGTTTCCAGGCAACTGAATTCTCCAAAAATAAGTAAAGCCCAGGGTCTGCCATTGTCAAGGTCATTGGTCTGCCTTCTCGCAGGAAACACCATCGGGACTTGTTTTGACAATTATTTTACATTCAATTACATTTAACAGTCTAAAAACGCATCCCATGTACTCTGAGCATATTAACAGTATGAAATAGCACATTATAGGCAGTGAAAATCGCGGCCCACTGTGGCAGCGATTTACACCAATTACATCAAATAAGCTCACAGCAATTGAAATGAGACACATGCTGAGCCTTGTAGTAAGGGCTATGCAAATTACATAAATGCCATAACCATAGGTGTAAATGAACTTCAAAGAAGCCACAGAATAGTTTTCAAACTGAAGCCGATTCAATTCTCCTTAAAAACTCATCTACTGCTCTTGCTAGCTGTTGATGCTATTGGTTTTAATGAAATTGAGTGAAATGTCACTTTTTCAATACTTACATTCAGAGATATAACTATGAGGCCCCTAGCAAAATTTTGATGGGACTCCCTACTTACTCTATCTGCAGCAGTCCGCAGTGTCAGTTGTGACTATATGTATCATTGATCCTAACAAAGTATGATTAAATCAAGGAAAGGAAACAGGAAGGCTTCCAGAATAGCCAATCCACTACTAGAATGCAGAGCTTTGAATATAAGTTATAGACATAGAAGCAATAGTAATAATATTCATAATAATATTCATAATGAAGTTTTATGTTATAACAAAATAATAATGAACTTTCACAAATTTCTCTATGACCCTAGGCCTCATTCACACTGTTACTGTCAAGCTTATGTTTCTATGTATTTAAATGACTCTTCTAAAAGCATATAAATGCATATAATGATTTTTCAATGGGATGAATTTATCAAAACTGGGGCAGTCAGAATCTGGAGCAGCTATGAATGGCAACTGATCAGCTTCCATCTTTATTTCTCTGTATTAAGTTAAAAAAAGCCTTCTGTGCACAGGTCATCCCCCCCCAGTCCCCACTTATACTTATCTGAGCCCAATCCAAATGTGCCTGAGAGAAGCAGTTCTCTCTACGCTCTCTCTCCTAACAGGACAGAGAGGCAATAGTGGGATTCATTGGCTCCTGCTGCAGTCAATCAAATCCTGCGGCAAGTGTGGGGGGAGTGTGAGCTAGGGATTGAGCCTGGAGGTGTACTGCCATATGAAATAGCCTTCTATGGTGACACACCAAAATGAGGAGAGGCTGATAGCGCCAGCGGGGGACCCTAGAAGAGGCAGTTCGAGGCTGCTCTGTGTAAAACCATTGCACAGAGCAGGTAAGTATGACGTGTCTGGTCTGTTTGAGAAACATCCCCCCCATTCATGTGATCCTTATGCTCATTTGACCATCTCCCTATAAATTTAGATCAGCTCATGGGGGGAATCACAGACAGGGGGTACAGTCACAGATGGGGTGCTGCTTGTGCGCGAGTGCTGCTTTGATGGAGTGCTAAGACGCAGTTAAACACAGCAGTCTAACTAAAGCAGGATAACTCAAGCAGCAGGAAGATACAACAACAAAAAACTCTACTGCATGCTGGACAGACTGCAAGCAAACACCCTGGGAAACATCTCTTACAAGTCTGAGTCCCACTCCGTGTACCTTTTTAATATGTCCCCTCTACTTCTCCTTTTCATATTACTTTCCTGCATTCCCAAAATCTCACTTCTTTACCCCTCTGCTCCACCCCAAACCTTGTACATCTCACCCTCTCTGCTATCATCTCCCTAGTACTGCTCTCATCACCTCCTGCTGATACTTTACTCTCCTGCTGACCCTAACACCAGGACTGGAAGGCATGTGCGCTCGTGTACATCCCACTCCCATGTTACTTTGCTCACCCTTCTTCTTCTCCTAACCTCTTGAGATATCTCCCCAAACCCTGGTCCTCCACTATCTCACCCCCACACCAGGCATCCTCTTTCTTCCGGGAATAGCCGCAATCCCCTCAATTTAATATCAGTCCCTGTGCTCCCAAAAACCACCCTCGTTTTTTCATGTGCACTCTGGAATGCCCACTCTGTCTGTAATAAGCTCACTTCTGTCCATGACCTTTTTGTCTCCCACTCCCTTAACCTACTAGCAATTACAGAAACCTGGCTCCAAGCAGCAGATTCTGCTTCTCCCGCAGCACTTTCCTGTGGAGGCCTCATCTGGACCCACCCACCCAGACCCAGTGGTTGGAAAGGTGGTGGAGTTGGTTTGCTTCTATCCCCACTGAGCACCTTTCAAGTCCTCCCTAACCCTCCCTCTCTATCCTTCTCTTCTTTCGAGACTCACTGCATCCGGCTGTTTTCTCCAATTTCTCTGAGGATTGCAGTGATCTATCGGCCTCCTGGACCGGTGTCCCGCTTTCTTTATGATTTCTCCACCTGGCTACCCTACTTTCTCTCCTCTGAACTACCCACTATTATTCTCGGAGATTTAAACATCCCTATTAATGTCAACAGCCTGGCTACATCCCAACTCTTCAACCTAACCTCATCTTTTGCATTAGCACAATGTATACAGTCCTCCATTCACTCTGATGGGAATACATTAGACCTTGTTTTCTCCCGTGTTTGGTCACAATCTGATCACAATCTCATCACCTTCACACTGTCCTCGTCTTCAAACACCTATCCCTCCAAGCAGCAAACAATTACCCGCAGAAACCTTCACAACTTGAACCGGGCTCCTTTCCACTCTGCAACTGACCAACTCTATGACAGAATCTCTCCCCTGTCTTGCCCTGACCTGGCCACTGCTGTCTGCAACAGTTAGCTTTCATCCACATTGGACTCACTTGCTCCTCTAACAACACGAAGCATCAGGCCCCAACTGTTACAACCTTGGCAGACTGACGACACCAGAAATCTTAAGCGACATAGTCATGCACTGGAGCGGTTGTGGCGTAAAACCAAATCCCAGCACCCTATATAAATCTGCTTTCTTAACATACAATTCCTGCCTTCATGCTGCCAAACAAGCCTACTTTTTCACTCTTATTAATACCTTGTCATCCAGTCCTCATCATCTCTTCTCTACTTTTAACTCTCTACTTTCTCCACCTCCACCCAGTACCTCACTCACTGCTCACGAGATTGCAAATCATTTCAAAAACAAGATTGACGCAATTCGTAGGGGCATCGCCACTGCACAGACATCCATCCCACTTGGCATACCTTATACTAAACCTCCCTCAACACTTTCCTCTTTTGGCCTTACTACTATCGAAGAGGTCAGTAAGGTTTTCTCAGAAGCCCGTCTCACTACCTGCCCCCTGGATCCTGTCCCCTCACAACTACTACGGTCAAACCTCTTCTTCCATTCCACACTCCCTCACTTACATCTTCAATCTTTCCCTCTCTACTGGTGCCTTCCCCTCCCCTCTAAAGCATGCACACATCACTCCCTTACTTAAAAAGCCCTACCTGGACCCCACCAACCTGAACAACTTGACACCCATCTCCCTGCTGCCATTTACCTCTAAACACCTAGAACGCTTAGTCTACAATCGCCTGAGCTCCCACCTCACCGACAACAACCTTCTTGATCCTTTACAGTCTGACTTTCGCTCACTACACTCCACTGAAACTGCCCTACTAAACCTCACTAACAATCTACTAACTAGTAAAACCAATGGCCAATACTCCGTACTCATCCCAACCAATAGCCACCACTCTGTACTCTTACTACTTGACCTCTCTGTGGCTTTTGATAAGGTTGACCATCCCCTCCTCCTCAAAAAAACGTCACTCTCTTGGCCTCAGAGACTCTGCTCTCTCCTGGTTCTCCTCCTATCTATCGCAGCGCTCCTTCAGCGTTACCTATAACGCTGCCTCCTCCTCTCCACTCCCTCTTTCTGTAGGGGTCCCTCAAGGTTCTGTCCTTGGACCCGTTCTCTTCTCCATCTACACCTCCTCCCTTGGTCACTTGATAAACTCCCATGGCTTTAAGTACCATCTCTATGCTGATGACACACAAATCTATATTTCTACCCCTCACTCCACCCCTTCAGTCTCCTCTCGCATTACTAACCTACTAAGCGAAATATCGGCATGGATGTCACTCCACTTCCTCAAACTCAATCTTTCCAAAACTGAGCTCTTAGTATTCCCTCCAGCCCATGCCCCCTCCCCAGACTTCTTCATCAAGATCAATAACACAATCATCATTCCCTCCCCTCATGCCAGGGTACTAGGGGTAATCCTAGACTCCCATCTGTCCTTTCAGTCCCAAATCCAATCACTGTCCAAATCTTGTAGACTTCACCTCCACAACATCAACAAGATACGCCCGTTCCTAACCTTGGAAACCACTAAGCAACTTATTCACTCCCTTGTTATATCTCGCCTTGACTATTGTAACTCCTTCCTCATTGGCCTACCGAATCGCAGGCTATACCCTCTTCAGTCTATCATGAATGCTGCTGCAAGACTTATCCACCTTACTAACCGTTCTGTATCAGCCACCCCTCTCTAACAATCCCTCCACTGGCCTCCATTCAGTGTCCTCCACCCCTCTCTGCCAATCCCTCCACTGGCTTCCCATTGCCCAACGGATAAAATTCTAAACACTAGCAATAACGTATAAAGCCATTTATAACTCTGCCCCAAAATACATCAACGATCTTGTCTCTAAATATCACCCAAACTGTACTCTCCGCTCCTCGCAAGACCTCCTGCTCTCTAGCTCCCTTGTATCCTCCTCCCATGCTCGTCTCCAGGATTTTTCCAGAGCTTCCCTCATCCTCTGGAACTCTATACCCCAATTTATCAGACTATCACCTACTCTGCTCACTTTTAGGCGATCTCTGAAAACCTATCTCTTCAGGGAAGCCTATCCTGCCCTCAGCTAATAATGGAATCCTCTACTCTTCCAACCAGTCTATCCCCCACAGTTATTACCTTTTGTACCACTAGCCCCTCCCTCCTAGATTGTAAGCTCCAAGAAGCAGGGTCCTCCTATCCCTCTTTTATTGAACTGTATTGTTGCTGTATTGTCTCCCGTTATATTGTAAAGTGCTGAGCAAACTGTTGGCGCCATATCAATCCTGTATAATAATAATAATAAAATCACATAGTATAACATTCCTGTTTCAAACCATTTCACAAACATTTTGTCACGAGTGCTTTGTCCTGCGCCCTGCCTGCATTTTTACTGTTCTTTCTACCTGGAAACTAAGAAGAGTCCATGGCGTCCAAAAAGGGTCCCTTTATATCTAAAGCTGTTTTACACCGGCTAGAGAACAGCGATAGTAAATCAGAACCACTTGCAGAATTGAGTGATAATGATTCGTGGGGGAAATTCTTCATCAGACACTGAAAACAATTCTGCGACTGAGCTCAGCGATGTGCGAACTTGGCGCTATATTTCAAATTTCAGTGTTTTTGGTTTGATTATATTATTGAATTAAATGTATTATTATTATATTATTATTTTTTATGATTATTTATTATATTATAATTTATGATTTCGTGTTTCAAGTTTTATCATACCCGGGATGTTTACTAGACTCTTGTTCGGACAGATTTCAGTGAGTTATTCCTAAGAATTACAGGCCTACAATAAAAAAACAACATATTTACATGCAAAAAAATGTACCGCTTTCAGAACAGAAATATTGATATAATCATACCACTAGGGAGGTTAAAAGAGAGTCTATTATCCTTAAGCAAACATGTTTTATCGTGGTCGGGTAGATTAGCGGCATTTAAGATGCAGTTACTACCTCAAATTCTGTATGTATTTTGCTCTGTATGTATTCTGGCAAATAAGACATTCTTTCATACCCTGCAGTCTATACTACACAGATTCCTTTGGGAGGGACAAAAGCACTTTGCGCATTTACTAAATTGATTAAAGTGAGATCCACAGGGGGAATGGGACTGCCAGTTATTTCTAATTATCAGCTTGAACAAACACTAATCCCGGGTGGGAACCTATATATGTGTCTATTGGCTTACCCTTACCTTAGTGATAATCCACAGAAATTCTCGCCACCAATACTAGCGACACTGACTGCATGGAAATCACTAAACACCTCCTTAGGTAAGTTATTCCAGACTCCAAGGGGTTTATTTACTAAAGCTGGAGAGTCCAAAACCAGACTCCCTTCTGCATAGAAACCAATCAGCTTCTAACCTTAGCTTGTTCAATGAAGCTTTGGCAATGAAACCTGGAAGCTGATTGGTTTCTATGCAGAAGGGAGTCTGATTTTGCACTCTCCAGCTTTAGTAAATAAACCTCCAATTGTCCGTTCCATTCTCTACATATACCATATTATTAAAGGATCTAGACTTGAGACAATGGAAATTGCATGGTATACAGCAGGTATTGGACTTAGGTGCAGATTCCTCTCTGAAATCTTTTGCCTCTCTGCAAAGAGAACTCCACTTATCGGACTCAGAATGCTGTTCCTATCTTAGAGTAGCGTCTTTCACCCGTAAACAAATCCCCATCAAATATGAGCTTCCATGGATAGTTGGACGTTACTACACGTCTAAGACTATTAGCAAAGGATGGATTTCAACGATTTATAACTTTTTTAGCAGCAAAACGTTGTTTGCTAAAACGCCCACTATCTTAGCCTGGGAAAGAGACCTCGCTAGCTCTTTCCCTGACGTACAAAGGCAAAAAGCCTTACGGTATACATTTACCGCTACCAAATATGCTAACCTATGGGAAATTACCCATAAAATTATGTTAAGGTGGTACCCAACTCCACATAGATTGTCTAAATGACATTCCTCTAAATTTCCATTGTGCTGAAGACAATGCAAGCAGACTGGACCTTTATATAATAATAATAATAATAATAATAATATCACATCCTTTGGTCATGCAGTAAATTAGATTACTTTTGGCTATCAGTGTTTGATATTCTCACCCAGGTCACTGGACTATCTATTCCACCCTCTCCTGCACTAACTATTTTGAACCTGGGGATAGAGGATATTCCTCTTTCCTTTAGACAATTTATGACTCATTTATTCTTGGCAGCAAAACTGGCAATACTACGTATATGGAGATCACCATCTTCCCCTGATATAAATGAGACCATACAGATACTTCACACTCACTACACATATGAAAATATTTTCGCTATTAATGCTGGGAAATATTCCACCTTTAGTAAGAACTGGCAGGTTTGGGATCAGAGGTACACATCTCAAAGGAAGACGTATATGTAAACTTACCTCTTGTGCTATCCCATTATTTTATCTAGTAAACCAGAGCATGTCTAAGGTCTTGGCCCATAAACTGTTCATTTACTTTGGTTTAGCTAATTTGTATACTTTTGTATTCTATTTCTTTTCTGCAAGTGACTGTGTTTCACAATTATGTGTTGTATAATTGAGACTGAAATAATCCAGATTGCTTATGGTACAGCGTATTATTACTGAACATGCCTTAGAATTGTGTACTGTTATCTCAGTTGGTTACTGTACATCCTTTTCAGATCTTGTTTTACTTATATGTGAAAATAACAATAAAAAGATACTGAAAATAAAAGCCTGCATGTCTGATAGTATGAGGGTGCATTAGTGTGTATAGAATGGGCAGCTTGCACATCTGGAGAGGCACCATCAATGCTGAAATATATATCCAGGTCTTAGAACAGCACATGCTCCCATCCAGAGAATGCTTTTTTCAGGGAAGACCTTCAATATTTCAGCAGAACAATGCTAAACCTCTTACTGCATCTGTGACAACAGCATGGCTTCTTAGTAGAAGAGTGTGGGTGCTTAATTGGCCTGCTGTCCAGATGTTTCACCAACTGAGAATATTTGGTACATCTTGAAATGAAAAATATGACAAAGAAGACCCAGGACTGTTGAGCAGTTAGAATCTTATATTAGGCAAGAATGGGAGGAATCTCTCCCAAAACTCCAGCAACTGATCTCCTCAGGTCCCAGACATTTATAGATTGCTGTTAAAAGAAGAGGGGATGCTGCATTGTGGTAACCATGTCCCTGTCCTAACTTTTTTGAGACATGAGACATCCATCAATTTCAAAATTACCATTTTTTTCCCATTCATAAAATGGTACATTTTCTCAGTTTAAAAATTTGATATGTTTTCTATTTTTTATTGTGAATAAAATATGGGTTTATGAGATTAGCAAATCAACTCATTCTGTTTGTATGTAGATTTTACACAGCGTCCCGACTTATTAGTAATTAGAGTTGCATATTTGTATCTGGCAAGTGATTTGAAGCTCCTCCTTTCTCCAAAAGATCTCATTATAGAAGAGTCTCTGTTATGTAGAGTTCAGGAAAATCTAATCACATCTTGGATCAAAGCATATTATCTTAAAAATGATGGCGTCCTAACTTTATTGGAATTGGGGTTGAGGCTTTCTGGTATTACAGATCATGAAAAAGGATTTCAGGCTGTGCCAGGCGAAAAAAAAATAGCTGGTGATGGCGTGTTCATTTCCATATAAATATCAAAGTTTTGACCAATGCTTGTCAAATATACCTTGCTGCACAAGTTAATAATAAACATGGCTGCAAAGTTTATTATATCTGCTATGAGTAACTGCATGATGACCTTGGTGTTACACTGCAATATATATCCTCATAGCACACTGCATATGTGACATAAGTTTAAGAAGTTCAAAGTTTGCCCCATATAAGCGAGAGAGATCAGGGGTAATGTTCGTGCCCAGATACCTAATGGCTTCTGTAGCCCATTTGAATGGAAAAGATGGTCTAATTCTCCGTATAGTGATTGTGTCAGCAGATATGTTAGGCGCGGAGGACATCGACAAGTTGACCTTGAAGTTAGACAAAGAGCCGTAGATCTGTAGGGCCCGCAGTACATTAGGTAAGGATATAAGCGGGTTCATGACAAAAAATATCAGGTCATCCACGAAGGCTGCAACTTTTATGGCATCCCGAGGGTTTACATAGACCGGATATACTAGGGTCCAAACAAATTGTGCACAAAAAGGGTTCCAGCATTAAAATAAAGATAAGAGGAGAGAGAGGACATTCCTGACATGTCCCGTTCGATATGGGGAAAACATCAGACCACATCTCGTTGACATTTACCGCCGCTGAAGGGGAAGAATAAAGGGCAGAGATCCAATGATGTATAGGGATCCCGAGTCCGATATGTTCTAGCGTCGCTTGCATAAATCGCCACCAGACCCTATCGAATGGTTTTTTCGCATTCATGGAAAGTAAAATCAGCGGACGTTTACTGGTCTTAGCAGCATGGATTAGGTTGAGCACCTGTCTCGCGGCTCTTGCAAAGGGACAAAGCCCGCTTGGTCCTTGTGAATCAACTGGGGAATATGTGGAAGTAACCTATTGGTGACAATTTTTGCAAAAAGTTTCAGATCAGTATTGGGTAAAGCTATCGTCTAAAAGCTACCGCAGAGAGCAGGGTCCCCACCTTCCTTGGGAATCAATGAGATATAGGCCCGGAGGGAGTCGGGGGGCTTGGTCTTCCCCTTCACCGGGGCATACCATGCGGTCACCAGGTGAGCGCCCAGTAAATCACAAAAGGTTTTATAGTAGGAGGCAGTGAAACCGTCCTGGCCTAAGGCCTTTTTCGGTTTGGATTGGGATAGGGCCACACTGAGCTGCTCTAGCATAATGGGTGCATTCAGCTCCTTCAGCGCCGATTGTGGAAGGGAAGGCATCCTGGAAGAAGTAATGTAGGATCAAGCGTCCAAGGAAGAATCTCGTGAGGCCGCACTGGTAGAGGGTGACGCAAGGTTGTATAGGTCATGGTAGAAGAAGTGAAATTCTGAAGCCATGGCCCATAAGGTAGTCAGTTTGGAGCCAGATGTGGAGGTGATGTGTGAGATAAACAAAGGAGCGCGGGAGCCACGAAGTGCTCTAGCCAGGAGAGTACCCAGCTTGTTAGAAAACTCGTACATCGTGCGATAGGAACATGCCAATTTCTGTTTAACTTTATAAAATAGGAGGGAATTCAATTCCTCACATGTCTTGACAAGCTCCCCATAAGTGGAATGTGCTATGATGACCTTGTGTGCACTCTAAAGCCGGCGTAAACGAGCTAGCAGATTATCTACTTGTAGGGTCCTTTCCCTTTTCAATCCATCAAGGAACCACGGATTACAGATTTATGTGCCTCCCAAACTATGAGTGGGTTGTCAACGGAGCCTGAATTGAAGAAGAAGTATTCCATTATGGCAGCTTCTACCGCCCGCTGAATATCTGGAGAAGGAGAGCTTTGTTGAGCCGCCAAGATGGGGGGCTGCAGACCGTATAGTCAAAACGTAAGGCAAGATGGATTGGGGCATGATCTGTTAGAAGCATGTTACCTATACTGGAAGAATGTGAAAGTAGGTAGGTGGTCTTTTTCCTTTGTTCCTTGGGGGCCCCCACAAGATACTAATGGTCACACCTGGGCACAGCTACGAGATCTCGGAAAGTGAATGCACTCAAGTCACCTCAGTTGCGATTGCAAAACACTTCAGTTTTATTGGCATAACATCAGGGTTATTATACTGTAGTCTTTGGGCAAACACACCCTCAGACCTTCCAATCAAATACGTGTACATTTTTTTACCTTAACTCAACAATTATTTGTATGAGGTTTGCATTTTCACTCTTCTGCTTTATCTATAATGCCATACAGACCATGGCTGTAATCTGACCCAACACCCAAGTTGTGGTGACAACTTTTCAGAAATGAGAGTAAAGCTTATCTGCTTTTTTGTAAAGTTTGCAAAAACACTTATTTCTACATGAAGCTGGCATAGACAGTTTTGTTAGTGTGTACATATCTGATATATGTATGTTAAACTAGCATCTTGTATTAGTGTATACAAAATGGATTCAGTTATATTCCATTTAATCCTTTCAGAATGCACCTTGTGTAGATATTTTTGAGGGAGAAGGAAGTAGCCCAGGCGTGAATGAGTTTGGTGAACGGAAGAGAAAAATGAATAGTCTCTATCCTGAGGATGCATTAAATGCCAAGGGTCCACCAGTTGTAGTAAGTGAAATTCTGCCTTCAGGCGCTTCAGCCTGGCAAAGGAAAGCTGGGACTTGCCCCTTGAAATCTCCAACGTTGGGTCCATAGCGGGTCCTTACCCTAATGGGAGGAAGCGAAGTGAGACTCGGGTTGGACAAGCAGAGATGTGAGACCATGGAACCGAGACATAGCAATAAAGGCAGTCAAACCGCTACTGGCAACATTCTCCAGAAGAAAAATATAAACAGTATAGAGAGACCCAGGGTGGCCATATCAGCAAAACATGTAAGTAACCATAACTCAAGTGGACCTGTATTGACCGGGAAGATTATGACCAGATCAGAACAGATCTGGGGGCTTGACTAAATCCATGAGCAACTCCCCTCCGGGAAGAGAAGGGAGTGCCCACAGGTGTGTTCTCCCCCCCCCCCCCCGAGCACCCAGAACGGGGTTAACAGGAGGGGCTTAGACATGACATGTAGCCGCATCAGCCACCCAGGTGGACATCCCTTTGGCACCAACGAAGGTAGCGCGGCCCATTCGTGGGGAGGCCCACCAGAGCTAGAGCCTCAAACTCACCTATAACCTAAAGCATCCCCGGCCGCAACCAGGTGAAGCTGGATAAGCAGGGTTGCGAGAGCATGATCTGTAGCATCTTTGCGGCCTTGATCGAGGAGGGTTCTGCACTTCTTCCCGAATAAGAGAGTCCAGCCAGCTGGGCACGGTAACCGCCAGACAGTCTAGGAACTGAAACAACACTGGAAGCTGATCAGGCGAGTGCGGGTGGTACGAAGATCCTTGATGTTGAATGACCAAGTGGAAAGGATGGCCCCAACGGTAGGTCGCCCCAGCTTCCCTGATAACCTCTAGAAGGGGCTGCAACAGACCACGCATCATGCGAGTCTGTCTGGAGATGTCTGGATAGATCCAGACCTCAGCTCCATCAAAGTTAAGGGCTCCTCTGGACCAGGCCCTACAAAGAATCTCCTCCTTAATGCAGTAGACATGTACCTGACATAGGACATCCCGTGGAGGTGGCGGGGTTGTAGAATCTGCATTTGTTAAATAAGGGGGACGCGGGCCCCGGACCCGGTGTACTTGATCTAGTTCAAGTTCTGCAGTAGGGGGTTTGTCCAAAAATTGGTTGAGGATGGCAATCACTGTGGAACGGAGGTCCGGTCCTGTCGTTGCTTCAGGGATACCCCGGAGGCGAATGTTATTGTGCCGATTCCTATTTTCAACATCGTTGATGCTGAGATGAATGTTAATGAGATGGGGGTGAAAGTCAGCCTGGCTGGTCTCCAACGCTGCTAGTCATTTATCTGCATTGGAAGCAGACGTTTCCAAAGTGTGTACCTTCTCAACCGTGTCCACCTGTTGTTTCAAGTCAAGGAGCTCTCTGGAAAGTGCAGCACTATAGAAGAAGCCATAGTTTGTATGTCTTATACCCTTTGATAAGGTGCTCGTAGCACGAAACGCGCTAGGATGGAGCCTAGCCAGTGATGGCACACCGCTCGGGCCACGTGGAGGCCGAGGGCCATCTTTATTCCTGTCATATGCTGATGTGAGTTTTATTGTCTTATGTGATTCATTACTAAACTGGAAATACTACACTATCGAGATCTCTGCTTGGGCTCGTTTTATTACGAGCCCCCCCCCCCCTTTCAAGGCGGATCCCTGTTTCTGGTGCCCCAAACCTATCATTATAAGGTTTTCCATGGTGGATGGCATAGTATCTCTAATACTTGGATAGTGACCCCCTGCTGGATGGATGAGTAATATCACCTGGAGAGAGATGACACAGTGATCACCTTTCGAGGTTTTGCCAGATGATCCCCTGATCCTTTCCTTTCCAGACCCAGATGACCAGGAGTGGTCAGACAACTCAAAGGTGCATATATATGCGCTATCTGGTTAGTGCATTATATACTCATTCGGAATCACAGGAATCACTGATCTCACCATTGCTTTGATTTGAGGACGTTATTTGATTTTATGTCACTTATTGCACTTTAAACGTCATTTATTAGACGTTTGGCACATGTCATTAGTATAGCGCTCCACAGCGCATTTATATATGTATGTATGTCACATTAATGTGCAGTGAACGGTGTAGGAATTACAACAATTTGCATATGTGCCTCCCACTTGTTAAGGGACCAAAAGTAATGGGACAGAATAATAATCATAAATCAAACTTTCACTTTTTAATACTTGGTTGCAAATCCTTTGCAGTCAATTACAGCCTGAAGTCTGGAACGCATAGACATCACCAGACGCTGGGTTTCATCCCTGGTGATGCTCTGCCAGGCCTCTACTGCAACTGTCTTCAGTTCCTGCTTGTTCTTGGGGCATTTTCCCTTCAGTTTTGTCTTCAGCAAGTGAAATGCATGCTCAATCGGATTCAGGTCAGGTGATGGACTTGGCCATTGCATAACATTCCACTTCTTTCCCTTAAAAAACTCTTTGGTTGCTTTTGCAGTCTGCTTTGGGTCATTGTCCATCTGCACTGTGAAGCGTCCAATGAGTTCTGAAGCATTTGGCTGAATATGAGCAGATAATATTCCCGAAACACTTCACAATTCATCCGGCTGCTTTTGTCAGCAGTCACATCATCAATAAATACAAGAGAACCAGTTCCATTGGCAGCCATACATGCCCACGCCATGACACTACCACCACCATGCTTCACTGATGATGTGGTATGCTTAGGATCATGAGCAGTTCCTTTCCTTCTCCATACTCTTCTCTTCCCATCACTCTGGTACAAGTTGATCTTGGTCTCATCTGTCCATAGGATGTTGTTCCAGAACTGTGAAGGCTTTTTTACATGTCGTTTGGCAAACTCTAATCTGGCCTTCCTGTTTTTGAGGGTCACCAATGGTTTCCATCTTGTGGTGAACCCTCTGTATTCACTCTGGTGAAGTCTTCTCTTGATTGTTGACTTTGACACACATACACCTACCTCCTGGAGAGTGTTCTTGATCTGCCCAACTGTTGTGAAGGGTGTTTTCTTCACCAGGGAAAGAATTCTTCAGTCATCCACCACAGTTGTTTTCCGTGGTCTTCCGGGTCTTTTGGTGTTGCTGAGCTCACCGATGCGTTCCAAACAGTTGTTTTGGCCACGCCTAATGTTTTTGCTATCTCTCTGATGGGTTTGTTTTGTTTTTTCAGCCTAATGATGGCTTGCTTCACTGATAGTGACAGCTCTTTGGATCTCATCTTGAGAGTTGACAGCAACAGATTCCAAATGCAAATAGCACACTTGAAATGAACTCTGGACCTTTTATCTGCTCATTGTAATTGGGATAATGAGGGAATAACACACACCTGGCCATGGAACAGCTGAGAAGCCAATTGTCCCATTTCTTTTGGTCCCTTAACAAGTGGGAGGCACATATGCAAACTGTTGTAATTCCTACACTGTTCACCTGATTTGGATGTAAATACCCTCAAATTAAAGCTGACAGTCTGCAGTTAAAGCACATTTTGTTTGTTTAATTTCAAATCCATTGTGGTGGTGTATAGAGCCAAAAATGTTAGAATTGTGTCGATGTCCCAATATTTATGGACCTGGCTGTATATCTGCTATGGGGAAGCTCTTAAGTGGTTAAGAACACTAAAGAAGATAATTACTAAAACTAAGAATCTGTTCCACCTGTGCATGGTAGTCAATCAGCTTCTAACTTCAGCTCATTCATTTAAGCTTTGGCAGTGAAACCTGGAAGCCGATTGG
The DNA here is from genome assembly GCF_062004578.1 of Staurois parvus. Classification (NCBI taxonomy): domain Eukaryota; kingdom Metazoa; phylum Chordata; class Amphibia; order Anura; family Ranidae; genus Staurois; species Staurois parvus. The sequence continues at coordinate 113,776 of NW_028319412.1, forward strand.
TTCCTATGCAGAGCTGAACCAAATTTTGCACGCTCCAATTTTAGTGAATAACACTCTAAGAGTAATTTCTATCTACTGCTTCATTCCTCTGTCATCAGCATGAGTCACTTCTGATGACAAGTTTTTCTGACACCAAGGGGGGGGGGTCCCCTTTGTTCCTATCAGTTCTCAGAGCTCTCGTCACCGAGCTCTGCAGAGTGTAATTTCAGCTCTCTGCCCCCTGTTTTCCGAACTCTGACAACCTTTAAAAATTCAGCACTCCGAATTGACATGGAGAAGACTGCAGATAAACAGGAACAACGTGTGCAGAGGGTTTGTTTCTCTGTATCTCTGTGTATCACCTAAGGCCAGTCACTTCACTGAGTATATGTACATTTACATTTAACACCTTATTTTTTACTTTTTCCTCTATATGTTGTTTTTGAGTATATACTGTTTTCATGGTATACTTTTTACTATGCAACTTCATGTAATTTTTCAATTTTTTTATGAACTAATATTACTTAATGTTGTTTGTAACACTTACTTTTTAGCAGAAACAGGAGATATTGCTGCTGTATAAAACATTTTTTATAATTTCACACTTACTCGGAGATCAGCCTCTTTGCCCAAGATATCATACAGTGATTTCAGATCCAAGCTGCCTGGCCATCTTCAGGTCTGTGATCTACAGAGGAAATGTCACAAAGAAATAAATGTGACCTCGTTGCTGTTAGGGACTGCAATTCCTATCAGTTAAAGACAATGAAATATGTGCAATAGGAAGCCTTAACAAACTTTTTGCCATATTGGTATTGTGGGATTGGGGTGATTAAACTCAAGCAGTTTTGTTTTTTCCATGAGTTGTGTCAGTCCAAACTGTATTTTAGGGGATGGCAGCCCATGTTTATTTAAAGGAAAGCAAAGTTCACAGGAGCATCAATTGCCCATACAGGGGTTTCTTCCACACATTATACATACACGAAAATGCCAGTCCCTTAGACTGTTTTCTGGCTCACCTAGAATGTTTGTCTCTCTAGCCTTTAGTTGCAGTGCCCTGCTGCACAGCCCACCTCTGGCCTATGCATTGGGGATCTCCTGATACCCCAATAGGAGCTGAATTAATTCCAGGAACTGAGACCTGCTGTCTCCTGGCTTCTGGCTGGGACACTTCGGACCCCTCTTTGAGACCCACTGTCTCTTGACTTCTGGCTGGGACACCTCAGACCCCCTAGGCCTAGTTGAAACCCTCTGTCTCCTGGCTGCAGTCGCCTAACCCCCAGGTTGACACCATCCATCTCTCACACTAGGAGCGGTCTCCAAACTGGCCACAGCACTGAGTCTTCCTCAGACCTCTCTACATAATGACCCTTGCACACCTGGTGCAAGCATCTAGCTAAACCCGGACACAGGACTGAAAGTTCAATACAGAATCCAGAGAAAGCCAAAAACACTGATTACTCTGGTCATAAACAGCAATCTAGAACTTCACATTAGCCCTGCTTCCCGGGGTGTTGCCAGGCTACAGAGTCGGGTCTCCGCAGTGCTGGGGGATCTGGGCTTGTTGCCAGCAGCAGGGGGGCGGGAGTGCCCACACTCATGAGTGGTTTAGTCCGGGCTCCTCCCCCAGAGCTCAGCACCTACCTGTGAGCCGGCGGGGCACTCCCCTACCTCTGCTCACGGGGAGGCCGGGAGGAATTTCCATCCACGGCGGAGCTCGGCAGAGTGGTCGTCATGGCTCCTCCCCTGACGAGGCGCCGGTCTGGGAGGGGGCCAGGCGTGGGAGACATTCTGCTGCGGCCACCAGGCTGTCCCCTCCTGCGGCCAGCGGTCCCTCTGGGGGGCCAGGATCATCAGCCAGGAAGACCAGCAAGAAGAGCAGCGCTGGGCGGAGAGCAGCTAGGCGCGGGGCTGGACGGAGCTCCAGGACGGCAGTGGGCGGGTCTGGTGCCGGGAGGCGGAGTCATGAGTGGCACAGACCAGCGGGACCCGTGGCTCCTGGGACTCCGGCGTGGAGCAGAGGACCGTTCCGAGGGCGAGCTGTCTGGATCTGATGCGGGGGCAGCGGACGGCCGCTCGGCGGTGGTGGAGTCCGGACCTGCAGCTGATGGGACCTCTCTTGAGCAGCCTGGTCAGTTTAAAGTTTTTGGTTCTTCTGTCTCTTTCTGTTCAGCTCTGCGGGATCTGTTGGGGGGTGGGGCCACCCCTTTAGCAGCGTCTTCGGATGGTGGCGCGGCCCCTGCCCCTGCACTGGCGGACATCGGTGCTTCCCCGTCGGGTTTTGATGCAGGTCTTGGTGAGTTGCTTTCTGGCTTGCGGGACTTGCTGCGGCGCCTTGAGCGGGGTGGTAGTGTGGGCTCTGGGCCTGCTTCTGCGTAGCTCCCTCATGATGGTGGGGATGTGATCGGGGTCCCGGGGCAGGACCTTGCTGAGGTGCGGTTGGTTGGCGGTTTCTTCTCCATGTTCTGGGCCGGGGGTGGTTACAGCGGAGGCCTGTGCTCTCGGTCCTGCAGGCCCATCCACGCCTTTGGGTGAGGGTGCACGGGTTTTGGAGCCTGTCTGCTTGGTGGACTCTGCTAAGTGTGATGTGTATGTTTGCTTCGAGGGCCCGTTGGGTGCGCACTTGCAGCCTGATGTCCGGGAGAAGATTTGGAGAGGTGAGTATGTAGAGATCTTCACGCTCCTGCCTCTGGAACGCTTTCCTTTGGATGGGTCCCGGGTTGAGGAGGGTAGGTGGGAAGAGGCGGAGAAGTGGCGTTTTCGGTTTATCCCGCGTACCTTCTCTAACTGGTTGCAGGCGTTCGCGATTATGGCCAGTGTCATTGGGAGAAGGCTCCGGAGCATTGCTCGACGCTCTTCTGTTATCTTAACGCTATTAACGAGGCTCACAGGGTTTACGGGGGCACCGCTTACGATGAACAGTTTCAGCAGCAAAGGGCTGTCCGCCTGTCTTTGCCTTGGGACCACAAGGACATTGGCCTTTGGATGCGACTTATGACTTCAGCGTGGGCCCTGGTCAGTTTTTTCAAGGTGGAGCTGGTGGTTCGTTGTCTCCAGGGCAATCGGCAGCAAAGCGTAGGGGTTTCTGCTGGCAGTTCATGGATCCTGTTGGTTTGGTGGGTCCTGCCGGTTTAAACACGAATGTTCTGGTTGTGGTGGCTCCCATTCCTTATCGCGCTGTTTCAAGCGGGGTAGAGGCCCTTCCGGAAAGCATGCGGGTAAGAGGGATGACGCCGGTGAGGGCGGAAAGGATGCGGCCTTTCCTAAATAGATACCCTGATTGGAAGGCTGCCTCACTGCTGGCAGTGGGGTTTTCTGAGGGTTTTTGCATCCCTTGTAATTTGGCTTTGATTCCATCATTAGCGTGGAACTTACGGTCTGCCTTGCAGCATTCAGAAGTGGTTTCGGCTAAGTTGCATAAGGAAGTGAGGTTGGGATGCATGGGCGGCCCGTTTTCTTGCTCTTCGTTTCCGGACCTGGTTGTTTCTCCCTTGGGGGTTGTGCCCAAAAAGGAGCTCAATGCGTTTCGGTTGATTCATCATCTTTCCTTCCCTAAAGGGGGGTCGGCGAACAACGCTATTGCTCCGGAGTCGTGTACTGGGTCTTATACGTCTTTTAATGCAGCGGTTTTCTGGGTTCGCCATTATGGGTGGGGGGCGCTCATGGCCAAATCGGACATCGAATCAGCGTTTCGGCTGTTGCCAGTGCATATATTCTTATATATTATTTATTATTTTTTGTTTTGTTTAAATATTGGCACGAGGTGCATAAATGGGTATTCATGGTGATAATTAGAGATGAGCGAATCGAACCAGGCGAAGTGGAATTCGTTTCGAATTTCAGGAAAAATTCGAATCGCGTCGAATCCGAATATTAGCTTACTTCGGGTGCGCGAATCGGATTTTTCCCGATCAGCCGGCAAAAGTGTCCCTGCAGAGAGCTCCGCTATTTCTGACAGTTCTCTGACAGTTCCTTCACATTTACAGCGGTTGAAACATTGTATCTATTTGTTTCCATTTAGGATACAGATGTTTTTATTCGGAAACAGATACAATGTTTCAACCGCTGTAAATGTGAAGGAACTGTCAGAGAACTGTCAGAAATAGCGGAGCTCTCTGCAGATACACTTTTTGCTGTACTGGAATACTTCTTCTTTTCATTCTTCTTTTCATTCTTCTCATTCTTCTTTTCATTCTTCTTTTTATTCTTCTTCTCATTCTTCTTTTCATTCTTCTTCTTCTTTTCATTCTTCTTTTCATTCTTCTCATTCTTCTTTTCTTCTTCATGAAAAGAAGAATGAGAAGAAGAATGAAAAGAAGAATGAAAAGAAGAATGAGAAGAATGAAAAGAAGAATGAAAAGAAGAAGAAGAATGAAAAGAAGAATGAGAAGAAGAATGAAAAGAAGAATGAGAAGAATGAAAAGAAGAATGAGAAGAATGAAAAGAAGAATGAAAAGAAGAAGAAGAATGAAAAGAAGAATGAAAAGAAGAAGAAGAAGAAGAATCTTTTCATTCTTCTCATTCTTCTTTTCATTCTTTTTCTTCTTTTCATTCTTCTTCTTCTTCTTTTCATTCTTCTTCTTCTTTTCATTCTTCTTTTCATTCTTCCTCTTCTTCTTCTTTTCATTCTTCTCATTCTTCTTTTCATTCTTCTTCTTCTTCTTTTCATTCTTCTTCTTCTTTTCATTCTTCTTTTCATTCTTCTTCTTCTTTTCATTCTTCTTTTCATTCTTCTTTTCATTCTGCTCATTCTTCTTTTCATTCTTCTTTTCATTCTTCTTCTCATTCTTCTTTTCATTCTTCTTCTTTTCATTCTTCTTTTCATTCTTCTCATTCTTCTTTTCTTCTTCATGAAAAGAAGAATGAGAAGAAGAATGAAAAGAAGAAGAAGAATGAAAAGAAGAATGAGAAGAAGAATGAAAAGAAGAATGAAAAAAAGAATGAGAAGAATGAAAAGAAGAATGAAAAGAAGAAGAAGAATGAAAAGAAGAATGAGAAGAAGAATGAAAAGAAGAATGAAAAAAAGAATGAGAAGAATGAAAAGAAGAATGAAAAGAAGAAGAAGAATGAAAAGAAGAATGAGAAGAAGAATGAAAAGAAGAATGAGAAGAAGAATGAGAAGAATGAAAAGAAGAATGAGAAGAATGAAAAGAAGAATGAAAAGAAGAAGAAGAAGAATGAAAAGAAGAAGAAGAAGAATGAAAAGAAGAAGAAGAATGAAAAGAAGAATGAAAAGAAGAAGAAGAATGAAAAGAAGAAGAAGAAGAATGAAAAGAAGAATGAAAAGAAGAATCTTTTCATTCTTCTCATTCTTCTTTTCATTCTTCTTTTCATTCTTCTTCTTCTTCTTTTCATTCTTCTTCTTCTTTTCATTCTTCTTTTCATTCTTCTTCTTCTTCTTTTCATTCTTCTTCTTCTTTTCATTCTTCTTTTCATTCTTCTTCTTCTTTTCATTCTTCTTCTTCTTCTTTTCATTCTTCTTTTCATTCTTCTTCTTCTTTTCATTCTTCTTTTCATTCTTCTCATTCTTCTTTTCATTCTTCTTCTCATTCTTCTTTTCATTCTTCTTCTTCTTCTTCTTTTCATTCTTCTCATTCTTCTTTTCTTCTTCATGAAAAGAAGAATAAGAAGAAGAATGAAAAGAAGAAGAAGAATGAAAAGAAGAATGAAAAGAAGAATGAGAAAAATGAAAAGAAGAATGAAAAGAAGAAGAAGAATGAAAAGAAGAATGAGAAGAAGAATGAGAAGAATGAAAAGAAGAATGAGAAGAATGAAAAGAAGAAGAAGAATGAAAAGAAGAAGAAGAATGAAAAGAAGAATGAAAAGAAGAAGAAGAAGAAGAAGAAGAATATTTTCATTCTTCTCATTCTTTTTTTCATTCTTCTTTTCATTCTTCTTTTTTTCATTCTTCTTCTTCTTCTTTTCATTCTTCTTCTTCTTCTTTTCATTCTTCTCATTCTTCTTTTCATTCTTCTTTTCATTCTTTTTCTTCTTCTTTTCATTCTTCTTCTTCTTCTTTTCATTCTTCTTCTTTTCATTCTTCTTCTTCTTTTCATTCTTCTTTTCATTCTTCTCATTCATCTTTTCATTCTTCTTTTCATTCTTCTTCTCATTCTTCTTCTTTTCATTCTTCTCATTCTTCTTTTCTTCTTCATGAAAAGAAGAATGAGAAGAAGAATGAAAAGAAGAATGAGAAGAAGAATGAGAAGAATGAAAAGAAGAATGAGAAGAATGAAAAGAAGAATGAAAAGAAGAAGAAGAAGAATGAAAAGAAGAAGAAGAATGAAAAGAAGAAGAAGAAGAATCTTTTCATTCTTCTCATTCTTCTTTTCATACTTCTTTTCATTCTTCTTCTTCTTCTTTTCATTCTTCTTCTTCTTTTCATTCTTCTTTTCATTCTTCTTCTTTTCATTCTTCTTCTTCTTTTCATTCTTCTTTTCATTCTTCTTCTTCTTATTATTTTCATTCTTCTTCTTCTTCTTTTCATTCTTCTTTTCATTCTTCTTCTTCTTTTCATTCTTCTTCTTTTCATTCTTCTTTTCATTCTTCTCATTCTTCTTTTCATTCTTCTCATTCTTCTTTTCATTCTTCTTCTCATTCTTCTTTTCATTCTTCTTCTTCTTCTTCTTTTCATTCTTCTTTTCATTCTTCTCATTCTTCTTTTCTTCTTCATGAAAAGAAGAATGAGAAGAAGAATGAAAAGAAGAATGAAAAGAAGAAGAAGAATGAAAAGAAGAATGAGAAGAAGAATGAAAAGAAGAATGAAAAGAAGAAGAAGAATGAAAAGAAGAATGAAAAGAAGAAGAAGAATGAAAAGAAGAATGAGAAGAAGAATGAAAAGAAGAATGAGAAGAAGAATGAGAAGAATGAAAAGAAGAATGAGAAGAATGAAAAGAAGAATGAAAAGAAGAAGAAGAAGAATGAAAAGAAGAAGAATGAATGAAAAGAAGAATGAAAAGAAGAAGAATGAAAAGAAGAATGAGAAGAAGAATGAAAAGAAGAATGAAAAGAAGAATGAGAAGAATGAAAAGAAGAATGAAAAGAAGAAGAAGAATGAAAAGAAGAATGAGAAGAAGAATGAAAAGAAGAATGAGAAGAAGAATGAGAAGAATGAAAAGAAGAATGAAAAGAAGAATGAAAAGAAGAAGAAGAGAATGAAAAGAAGAAGAAGAATGAAAAGAAGAATGAAAAGAAGAATCTTTTCATTCTTCTCATTCTTCTTTTCATTCTTCTTCTTCTTCTTTTCATGTTCAACCGCTGTAAATGTGAATGTCAGAGAACTGTCAGAAATAGAGGAGCTCTGCAGATACACTTAGCGGAGCTCTGCAGATACACTTTTTGCCGGTTTGGAATTCTTCTTATTTTCATCCTACTTCTTCTTCTTCATCCTCATCCTCAGAAGAAGAAGAAGAGGATGTGGATGAGGATGAAGAAGAAGAAGAAGTAGGATGAAAATAAGAAGAATTCCAAGCCGGCAAAAAGTGTATCTGCAGAGCTCCGCTAAGTGTATCTGCAGAGCTCCGCTAAGAAATAGCGGAGCTCTGCAGATACACTTTTTGCCGGCTTGGAGTTCTCCTTCTTCTCATCCTTCTTCTTCTTCTCATCCTTCTTCTTCTTCTCATCCTTCTTCTTCTTCTCATCCTTCTCCTTCTTCTCATCCTTCTTTTTCTTCTCATCCTTCTTCTTCTTCTCATCCTTCTCCTTCTTCTCATCCTTCTCCTTCTTCTCATCCTTCTTCTTCTTCTCATCCTTCTTCTTCTTCTCATCCTTCTTCTTCTTCTCATCCTTCTTCTTCTTCTCATCCTTCTTCTTCTTCTCATCCTTCTTCTTCTTCTCATCCTTCTCCTTCTTCTCATCCTTCTTCTTCTTCTCATCCTTCTTCTTCTCATCCTTCTCCTTCTTCTCATCCTTCTTCTCATCCTTTTCCTTCTTCTCATCCTTCTTCTCATCCTTCTCCTTCTTCTCTTCCTTCTCCTTCTCCTTCTTCTCATCCTTCTCCTTCTTCTCATCCTTCTCCTTCTTCTCATCCTTCTCCTTCTCCTTCTTCTCATCCTTCTCCTTCTTCTCATCCTTCTCCTTCTCCTTCTCCTTCTTCTCATCCTTCTCCTTCTTCTCATCCTTCTCCTTCTCCTTCTTCTCATCCTTCTCCTTCTCCTTCTTCTCATCCTTCTCCTTCTCCTTCTTCTCATCCTTCTCCTTCTCCTTCTCCTTCTCCTTCCTCATCTCCAAGGGCATTTAAATTAAAGGTACAGTGTTCTGCACTAATTTAAAGGCTCTCTGAAGCCTAGAAACCCTTTTTATAAGTTAAATTTGTAGCGAATAAATTCGCATCGAATCTAATTTCTTCCTCAAATTCGGCGAATCAGCCGAATCGAATTTTTGAATAATTCGCTCATCTCTAGTGATAATTGAGAGAGATCAATATATATGAGTTTAAATAATTTTTTTTTTTTTTTTTAAGAAAAACAATGCATAGAGCGCGGCACCTAATTCTTTTATTTTTATCTAACGCACACCACGTGAGGGTGAGCAAGGACGCCTGTGACACATTGTTTATATACACACAAATTGCTTATATACAAGTAGATATTTTGAAACCCTCTAGTGGCTCACAAGGAAATTTCAAACGTTTCCTATATGTTTCTGTTTTAAGGAATGTTTTGTGTATTGAAGTTGAAGTGTTAATAAAAGACCGTGTTGGCCATTTTACTCCAATTGGTGTTGTTTTTCTTTAATGATAGGTTATTAGGGGGGGGTATGTGAGAGAGTGAGATGGTGGTGTAGGGGTCTTGACTAGCCTATCTCTTGTGTACTAGTCATGAAACTGAAAATGTATGCAAGGAAAAGTAAAAAAAAAAGGCATTTTTGCTTGCACATGAGTATATGATGGAAGCCAGCAGAGCTTTTCCTCATTTACTTTTATGCAGGCCATAGACGGGTCGTTTATCAGCCGATTTTTCGTCCGCACAAAAAATTGGCCAATATTCACTCCGTTAGTGGGGCCCGCTCGTCGGCCATTTTTTGTGGATCTTCTCGTTTACTTTTATTGGCCATGCTGGAAAATCCACGAACGATGGTGGCGGCATTGGCAACGGCTCGACCGATTTTTCGTTTATCGGCCGAAAATTCAGCCGATAAACGACCCGTCTATGGCCTGCCTTACTCTGCAGCAGCTGCATTTCCATAGTACACAGTCTATTTGCCTTCAGCAAATCAGCTCCATTGTGTCATTGTTCAGTAGGTGGTTACAAAGGACATCAATGACCTAGCTGGTGGTTCTGGAAAGCCTGTGTGACCCCCACCTGTGTAACAAACATATTACACACCTTGCTACTGTGTAAAATCTATGGCCCTTCACAATTATGTTATAACACAATGACAAATATGTATTATTAGATCCAGGGGCGGACTGACAACTCATGGGGCCCCTGGGCAATAGGGGATCATGGGGCCCCTGTGTCCTTGCCCAAACTCAAAAAAGCCTATGAAAAAGGTACCAGGGGAATCTCATGGGGCCTTCAAAAAAGGGGATTTGTGAAAAGAAATTCACAGAAAAAGCGGCTACATAATGAACAGAACGTGACACTCAGAAAAATTTCCAAAAGTTATGCTTTATTACACATATATAAATATGACATATGGGCATTCGCCCTGGTTTACCATCACCTCAGTATGAGACAATACACACAGACAGACCTAAAACCATATAAAATGACACCAAGACCGGTCTAAATGCATGTGCAACAGAAAAAATGACTGCAAGAGTCTAATGTCCCTGTAGCACAGACACAAAGGTGAACACTTCCCAAAAGAGGTGTATCCAAAAATTATACCATAGGCATACCATAATATTGAATATTATAAATAGAACAATACCATAATGGTGAATCCCAGTCAGGGAATCCAAAAATTGTACTATGGATATAAATATCACATGTATGCAAAGCAGCAAGCACAATATGCGTCAAAAAGAGAACACCAAGCCTAGGCCTGTATGGAGGGAGACATAAATGTCAAATATATGATGCAATACATTCCTGTGCCAGCACACGTGGTTGGGGCCCATTCATCTGTAATATAAACAGCTGTATCCTAGAGCTCTTGAATGAAAATATACCCCGTTTATTCCCAGGGTGGAAGAAAAGATGCAAAAAGCAACACTCTGCTTGAAATGGTATCTTCACCACTATATGTGGACTACACACCACCTTTCGTAGGGAAAACAGGACATATCCCAAGGGATCTTCTGCCTGTTGAAATATATGTGGTATATCCTGTATCCTACACAACGCACCATGATGTCCCCATCCTGTAGTGAGATAAATGATATGTGGGAAGTCACTGACAGAGTTTCCACTCAATAAGATATATAGGTGTCATATAGATCACAGAGGACCATATATCTAATGTCCAGTAACAGTCCACTCACCACCTGTGCTGTGGGTATTAGGAATGAAAGAGATGTCCTTCATGGGTACTGCCATACACGGCCAAAAAGGCCTAGGAACCACCGCTGACATCCGCCGATATACCGCGGGTTCCAGCCCCTTCTTGGCGCTTGTGCTGCTCACACTTGCCTCATGGCATGTGAAGATGGCTTCCTCCTTGTGGGTCAGCGTGCGTTCCACCTAATGCGCATGACCGGAAGTGACGTATCTGACGTATGACGTCAACGCGTTTCGCCGATGGGCGTATCTCACTCAGCTCACTCAGCTTTGGTCCTGACGAAGCTGAGTGAGATACGCCCATCGGCGAAACGCGTTGACGTCATACGTCAGATACGTCACTTCCGGTCATGCGCATTAGGTGGAACGCACGCTGACCCACAAGGAGGAAGCCATCTTCACATGCCATGAGGCAAGTGTGAGCAGCACAAGCGCCAAGAAGGGGCTGGAACCCGCGGTATATCGGCGGATGTCAGCGGTGGTTCCTAGGCCTTTTTGGCCGTGTATGGCAGTACCCATGAAGGACATCTCTTTCATTCCTAATACCCACAGCACAGGTGGTGAGTGGACTGTTACTGGACATTAGATATATGGTCCTCTGTGATCTATATGACACCTATATATCTTATTGAGTGGAAACTCTGTCAGTGACTTCCCACATATCATTTATCTCACTACAGGATGGGGACATCATGGTGCGTTGTGTAGGATACAGGATATACCACATATATTTCAACAGGCAGAAGATCCCTTGGGATATGTCCTGTTTTCCCTACGAAAGGTGGTGTGTAGTCCACATATAGTGGTGAAGATACCATTTCAAGCAGAGTGTTGCTTTTTGCATCTTTTCTTCCACCCTGGGAATAAACGGGGTATATTTTCATTCAAGAGCTCTAGGATACAGCTGTTTATATTACAGATGAATGGGCCCCAACCACGTGTGCTGGCACAGGAATGTATTGCATCATATATTTGACATTTATGTCTCCCTCCATACAGGCCTAGGCTTGGTGTTCTCTTTTTGACGCATATTGTGCTTGCTGCTTTGCATACATGTGATATTTATATCCATAGTACAATTGTTGGATTCCCTGACTGGGATTCACCATTATGGTATTGTTCTATTTATAATATTCAATATTATGGTATGCCTATGGTATAATTTTTGGATACACCTCTTTTGGGAAGTGTTCACCTTTGTGTCTGTGCTACAGGGACATTAGACTCTTGCAGTCATTTTTTCTGTTGCACATGCATTTAGACCGGTCTTGGTGTCATTTTATATGGTTTTAGGTCTCACTGTGTGTATTGTCTCATACTGAGGTGATGGTAAACCAGGGCGAATGCCCATATGTCATATTTATATATGTGTAATAAAGCATAACTTTTGGAAATTTTTCTGAGTGTCACGTTCTGTTCATTATGTAGCCGCTTTTTCTGTGAATTTCTTTTCACAAATCCCCTTTTTTGAATGCCTCTTTTGGCTACTGAATGGAGACCAAACCTTGGGTGACATGATAATTCATTTGACAACCTCTTAATAACTATCTTTAATACACGAATCTCATGGGGCCCCCTACTGACCCCGATCCCTCGGGCACTGCCCAAGTTTCTAAATGGTCAGTCTGCCCCTGATTAGATCCTTACTGCCAGTTTTATGTGCCCATTGGAAAAGTTACATGACCACAGAGAGGCATGTCAGGCCACAACCCCAGAAAATGTCCTAACTGAGGAGTGAAGACCTGTCCCGCTGCTGACAGGATGGGGGTTAAGCATTTATAACCATTAAAGATATATTAGATTGGCTATTGGCTATAGGAAAGGGTAAGGCTTGGGGTTACCTTTATGGTCCCCTAATTTTTCAAATGATGAATTAAAGTAAACTAGTTCAGACAGTTTGATCTCTTTTGAGAGGGCATTGCAAGAGCATCAACCTTCATCCTATCAGAACAAATTGTCTGGGTCTTCACACTGGCTTAGAAATTGGCAGTGAAACTATTAGTACTTGCTGATGCTCTCACACACCAAATGAAGAGCAGAAGCATCACAGATAGTCAAAAGTTCACTAGAAGATCACAGAAAGCTAACGTGTGTGGACACAAATACACGTCTTCACTACAAATTGACTCTGAAAATGTTAAGCACTGTTGGGTGCAAAGACCTTGTGAATCCTAAAGGTGCCGATCCAAATATATGACAAAGAACCTATTCAGTGAAGATGACATCAGAGGGATGCTGGCACTAGATGAAATCTTAACCACTTCCTGTCCGGACACTTTCACCCCCTTCCAGTCCGGACACTTTCACCCCCTTCCTGTCCGGACACTTTCCTCCCCCTTACAGTCCGGACACTTTCCCCCCCTTCCAGTCCAGACACTTTCCCCCCTTCCTGTCCGGACACTTTCCCCCCCTTCCAGTCCAGACACTTTCCCCCCTTCCTGTCCAGGCCAATTTTCAGCTTTCAGCGCTATCACACTTTGAATGACAATTGCGCGGTCATGCAACACTGTACCCATATGAATTTTTTAGAATTTTTTTGAGACAGATAAAGCTTTATTTTGGTGGTATTTATTGACCACTGGGATTTTTATTTTTTTTGCTATGTAAATGAAAAGTCCAACATTTTTGAAAAAAAGTGTTTTTCTTATAAAATTTTGCAAATAAATAATATTTAATCATAAATCTTGGCCAAAATTTATTCCGTTATCTTTTTAGTAAAAAAAAAATAACCCAAATTAGTTTATAACCAAAAATTATAATTTAAAAAAAAAAACAATTTACATTTTTATTTAATTTTTTTATATTATTTATGTTTTTTTTTTTTACATACTGTCACCCTAGCAGTACAGTGTCACCATGGTGACACTGTACTACTTGTGGGGGGTGATGAAGATTTTTTTTTTTTTTTTACACCATAAAGGCTGTAAAAGCAATCATTTCTCCTTCTCTCTGGCTGCATTCTTGCAGCCATTGAGAACTACTGTGAGAGCTGTGATTGGTCACAGCTTGTCACATGGTACAAGGCTGTTTTGAATAGCCTTGTACCATGTGTTCTCTGTGATCATTCACAGATTTCACAAGTAGTAAGCAATGATGTCAGAAGTGACTACTCTGCATGTGATCACTGATTGGCCAATCAGTGATCACATGATCGGGACCTCGCACAGAGGTCCTATACGACAATAGGTGTTCCACTGTGTCCGGAGGACACAGCGTGCACCGGATCGCAGTGCTGCACACTCCCAGGGAGCGCGCCCATCAGGGGGTGGGGAGGCCATTTATAAACAGCCACCCGACCCTGCACTGCCTCCGTCCGGCTGTTTATAAACAATGGCCGGACGGGAGGTGGCTAAAAGAACAAGAAACAAAACAGGAAATTAATACTGACCTTGTTTCCCAGGTCAAACTTGAAAGTGGCTGTCTTCGTCCCCAGCCTGGATAGTGCCAATCCCTTTGGTTTTCATAGCGTTGTACAAGACAGTGGTTACCTTCAGCAGCTCCTTTACAGAGTATCCATCCGCCTGGTACAGTTTGTGTTCAGTTTAATGTGGACTTTGGTGGCCTGCAACAAAAACAAACAGACTTGCACACTTTCTTCTGCACCAAGCTTTGCTTCCGTTCAATGCACAAATCTTTAGTGTATATAAACCCTACCTGGATGACAATTTATATTTTAATATAGTTTTTGCTTCTTTTAGAAAATATTGCTTTTTCCATTTTCATCCTTCTCTGCAGTTCAGCAGTGAAATGCAAAATCACGTATATATATGTGATTTTGCGCATCCCATGCCGCCTTGTAGCAGTATTTCTGCTATAGGGCGGTCGGGAAGCGGTTATTCACCACTGGGTTTTTTCTTTTTTGCTATATAAAAGAAAACAAATAACAAAAATGTTGAAAAAAAATATGTTTCTTAGTTTTTGTTATAAAATTATGCAAATAAACAATCTTTCTTTGTAAATTTAGGCTAAATGTATTCTGCTACATTTCTTTGGTCGGAATCACCCAAATCAGTGTATATTATTTAGTCTGTGTGAAAGTTATAGATTCTACAAAACTATGGTATATACAGTGCTTTCATAAAGTATTCAGACCCCCCTTCACTTTTTTTGTTATGTTGCAGCCTGATACTACCTTAGTTTAAATTCTTTTTATTTCTCATTAACCTCCCTAGCGGTTTGATTATATCAGTATTTCTGTGCTCAAAGCGGTACATTTTTTTGCCTGGAAATATATCGTTTTTTTATTGTAGGCCTGTAATTTTTAGGAATAACTCACTGAAATCTGTCCGAACAAGAGTCTAGTAAACATCCCGGATATGATAAAATTTGAAACACGAAATCATAAATTATAATTTAATAAAAATTAATCATAAAAATAATAATATAATAATAATACATTTAATTCAATAATATAATCAAACCAAAAACACTGAAATGTGAAATATAGCGCCAAGTTCGCACATCACTGATCTTAGTCGCAGAATCGTTTTCAGTGTCTGATGACGAATTTCCCCCACGAATCATTATCACTCAATTCTGCAAGTGGTTCTGATTTACTATCACTGTTCTCTAGCCGGTCTAAAACCGATTTTGACCTAAAGGGACGCTTTTTGGACGCCATGGACGTTTCTCAGTTTCCAGGCAGAAAGAACAGTAAACATGCAGGCAGGGCGCCGGACAAAGCACTCGGGACAAAATGTATGTGAAATGGTTTGATACAGGAATGGTATACTATGTGATTTTAGTGGATTTAGTGAATGTCACTTTTTGACAATTTAAAATTTCCCGCCGGTTCCATCCCTCGTACGTCCCGAGGTCACAGGGAACGGAACCCGGAAGACAGATGCCGGCATCGGCCAGAGGACATGGCCAGGGACGCTGCAGGAGGGACATCACGGGAGCGCAGGACAAGGTAAGTGAAGAAGAGATCCCGGAGCAACGCTGCAGTGTATTCCTGAGTGTAGCTCGGGGTTACCGCTTGTGGTACTGAAACTTTACCCCGAGCTACACTCGGGAATACCTCCAGGGAGGTTAATCTATTCTCAGTACTCCATAATGACAAAATGAAAACAGAATTTTAAAAATGTTTTGAATTGTATGAAAAAGGAAAACCAAAATATCCCATTGGCACAAGTATTCAGAACCTTTGCAACAACACGTGAAATTTAGCTCAGGTGCTCCCCCATTTCTCTTGATCATTGCTAAGATGTTTCTACACCTTGATTGGAGTCCACCTGTTGTAAATTCTTTCAATTCTTTTTTATTAAATTTTTCAAGACAATAACAAGTTAGAAAATGAGTAATAATAGTAATAATACCTTCACATGCTAGATACAATCAAATACGCTTAGTTCAGTAATCAACATATATATAAGTCAGAATGAAAGATACATGCGGTAATGCATATAATAAAAAAATGTTATCCAAATAAATCACGCGTGACATTCGCAATGCGCAAATTCGTTTCCCAAATTGAAACAAAATATACACAGAAATATGTATACCGATGGAACAATTCAAAGAAATAACTGAAAAGAGAGGAAAAGAGATGGAGTAACAACAGAGCTAAAACTCTGAAAAATAATAAATCTAACAGAATGCACCATATACTACTCTTCGTTCTGTAGTGAAGACAACTCTCACAGTTCTGAAAGTCTGAATATACTATTCCAGCATGACCATCTGGTGTCAAATACCTTTATGGTGAGAGTCGAGATCGTGTAAGATCTCTCATGAATATAATGAGAATGTACTCTATTGATAACTTCTGAAATGGAGAATATTGTAGAGGACTTCCATGTATTAGTAATTATCAACCGGGCAGCAATTAAAATGTGAGCGATAACTGTTCGGTGTAGGATGGAAAATAAGTTTAATGTAAGATTTAACAGCGCCAAGTTAGAGTTGGGCTTATAATTACATCTGACACTCGGGAAATCAGAGCAAAAACAGCTCTCCAGACACCCTGTATACTCCCACATACCCGTAGAACATGTAATAAACTGCCTACACCACCACACTTTCTCCAACATAAGGGTGATGCATCAGGGTACATTTTAGATATAGAGTAATATAGCCATGATACATCATTTTTCTATATTATTAGACCGAGCAGCTTGCCATTCCTCCTGAGTAAAGGATCTATGCAGATCCCTCTCCCACTTTTCTGCACATGTTATTGTAGAATGGTCATTGTCATATTGTAGGAACTTATAAAACCATGATATGCCATTTTTAAATCCTGGATAATTCCATAGAACATGCCACTTCCACCCATGCATTTTGATCGAGGCCATGATAGTCACGAATCTGGAGAAATGGATATATATTCCCCCTTAATTGTGAAAAGTGGATGTCATTGAAAGTATAGTAACCCGCGTCTCTCAAGGGTTTTGTATTAAGGTTAGGGATAAAATGTTCATATGCTGTTAATGGTGTTTCCAGTTTAGTGGTAGAGAAGGTAGATTTAGATAACCCTACTAACCATACGCCAAGTTGCAGAAATAGAGGGAAGGTAAGTATATATCAGCCTTGGGGAATTGATTTTCGCAAGAAACAATGCCTGGAAGTCCTGATTAGGGACTGTATTCCATTCTATTTGCACCCATAATTTATCTGAGGGTATTAACCACGCCTGGAGCTGATCCAGTAATGCAGCATAGTAATAGGCGGAAACAATTGGATGGCCTATCCCTTCCCTAGACTTGTGTTTAGAGCAGAGAACAGAATTCTAGGTTTTTTCCCTTCCAGATATAGTTTTTTAATGCTATGTCTAATTTACAGAAATAGGAACGGGGAATAAGGAGCGGGATAGTTCTAAAGTAGTATAAACGCTTAGGCAAGATCAACATTTTGAAGGCTATTCTACCTAACCAGGAAAGTTCATACCTCCCAATTGATCTTTTAAAATAGGCTGATATAGTTTCTCGTAATTATCTTTGAACATATTGGAGGAAGGGTAAGATACACAAATGCCCAAGTAATCTAGTTTCTTGTTAGACCAGCTATATGGAAACTTGTCTTTAAGACATTGTAAGAGGTCCTTTGTAATACCGATCAGAAGTGCACATGATTTGGTTATATTAAGCTTGTAATATGAAATTTTGCTAAACATTTCCAGGGATGAGGGGGTGGCTGCCAAAGAATCTAACGGGTCCGTTATAGTAAGTATGACATCATCTGCGAATAGACCAATTCTATGGGACGTATGTGCTATCGATATGCCAGAGATTAATGGATTAAGTCGAATTGAAGTCGCCAAGGGTTCCATCACTAGAGAGAAAATAATAGGGGAAAGGGGACATCCTTGCCTGGTGCCATTGGTGATTAGGAAAGATTCTGATAAAGCATTAGAGGTAAATACTTGCGCAGATGGTACCATATATAGCGCGGTGATAGCCGACTTAATATAACAATGCATGTCAAAGTTACTGAGAGTAGGCTCAAGATCCTGCCAATGGACTCAACAGAACGCCTTTTCAGCATCCAATGCCAAAAAAATGAGATTTACGAAGTTCGGCAATCTGCAGCAGAATGAGCACTCTACATGTGCCATCCACTGCTTGCCTTCCTTTAACAAAGCCCACTTGTTCTGATTGGATAAGAGAAGGAGTCACTGCTAATAACCTACTAGCCATGATTTTAGCGTATATTTTAAGATCCGTATTTAGTAAGGATGCGGGGCGGATGTTTTGAGGGCAGTCTGGGGATTTACCAGGTTTGGGTAGGTGACTATAATTGCCTTCAACATCTCGGGGAAAAAGTTGCAGTAGTTACAGCCACTAAAAACATTTTCTTAATATGGGACGGTAATATATCTTGGAATTCCTTATAATATTCTGCAGAGAAGCTGTCCGCCCCAGGCGATTTCCCCTTCAGTAGTGCTTTAACCACTTGCTTACAGGGCGCTTTCACCCCCTTCCTGTCCAGGCCAATTTTCAGCTTTCAGCTCTGTCACACTTTGAATAACAATTGCGCAGTCGTGCAACACTGTACCCATATGACATTTTTATAATTTTTTTGAGACAGATAGAGCTTTCTTTTGGTGGTATGTAATCACCACTGTGTATTTTACTTTTTGACAAACAAACCAAAAATAACTGAAAATTTAGAAAAACGTTTTTTTCTTAGTTTCTGTTTAAAAATTTTGTAAATGTGTAGTTTTTCTCCTTCACTGATTTACGCTAATGAGGCTGCAGTGATGGGCACTGATAGGCGGCACTGATGGACACTGATGAGGAGGCACTGGTAGGTGGCACTGATGGGCATTGACAGGCATTAATGGTGGGCATTCACAGACATCACTGATGGGCACTGATAGGCGGCGCTGACTGGTACTGATAAGCGGCACTGACTGGCACTGTTAGGTGGCACTGACTGGCACTGTTAGGCGGCACTGACTGGCACTGATAGGCGGCACTGACTGGCTCTGATAGGTGGCACTGATTGGCAGCACTCATAGATGGCACTGACTAGCACTTATAGGTGGCACTGACTGGCACTGATAGTTGGCACTGAAAGGCAGTTCTGATGGGCACTGATATGTGGCATTGATATGCACTGATGGGCACTGACAGGTGGCATTGATGAGCAATTACAGGTGGCATTGATGGACATTGACAGAGTGCTCTGATGATCAGTGTAGATGTCCCCTTTGAGGAATACCAGCTCTGCTTTCCTCACGAGCTGTCAGCATGAGGAGAAGAATGCAGATAACCGGCATTTCCATATTTACATGCGATCAGCTGTGATTGGACACAGCTGATCACATGACAGAGCCTAAGTGATCAGCTCTTTACACTGATCGGTGATCTGTTGTGTCCCAGGGTCACAGCGCACCACCGATCACCGCGCTGCGCGCTCCCTGCGCTAATAGAGTGAACCACCTTGCGTCCGTCATTTCCTTATATGGTGGGCGGGAAGCGGTTAATAGCACCAATGATCTCACTATCTGAAATTGGCTGGTTCAGAGCATCTAGCTTATGCTGGTCAGGTTTAGGTAGTGAAAGGCTATTGAAAAAGTGTTGAATAAGATGAGGGGTAGGCTGGTGTGTATTCGGATCATCTTTGAGATTGTACAATTGGGAATAGTAGGTCCCAAATACCTCTGCAATTTTGTTGGGATGGAATATCTTACCATGCGATTTGGGATCTAACATAGAGGAGATTTTAGCTTTCGATTGTTTAGCATTGAGGTACGTAGCAAGCAGCCTTATTACCCTGAGTATAAGAGGTTGGCTCTCTTAAGGTACTTCTCATGATGGAGTAATAGGATTTTCCTAAGAGCTAGTCTATTAGTTTGTAACTCTTGTAGTACATTAGGGGAAAGACATCGTTTGTGTGGAGCCTCTAAACTAGCAATCTTAGCTAAAATATCAGATAAAGCACGTTGTCGGCTCCTTTTCTCCTGGGAAGCCAATTGTAATAACATACCACGGCAGAATGCTTTATGAGCACACCAAACACTAAATACATCAGGATCTGAAGAGGCATTCATTCAAGTATTCCCGCAGAGAAAACACCGGGGAAAATGTAGGAGTCTCTTTTACACTTCTAGGCGCATGGTCTGACCATGTCATAGGGTGAATGTCTGCTTTGGAGACATGTTGTAGGAGTTGTAAATCCATTAGGAAATAGTCAATCCTGGAGTAGGACCTATGTGGTGCCGAGTAATATGTGAAATCTTTCTCCGATTCATGAAGACATCTCCAGGGATCATATAGATTAGATTCTTTCAGTATCGACGCCATAGAATATCTCACACGATGGGCCCGAGACATCCAAGGACTTATGGGTAATAGCATTAAAGTCACCACAGTAGAGTACAAACCCTTTCTGGATGTTTGTGACTTTTTTCTGTAAAGAGTTCAAAAATGAGATTTGGTTGAAATTGGGGGCATATAGGTTCACAATCGTGTAGAGAATATTATTTATTTCACACACCATGATTAAGAACCTGCCTTTTCCATCCATCTCTAGAAAATGAAGATTAAACACTACAGACTGCTTAATAGCTACTAAAACACCACATTTCTTCACGGGGGCATTAGCTGTAAACACATGTGGAAACAGTCTATGGGAACAGCGCGGTGCTTTAAGTGCAGAAAAATGAGTTTCCTGTACACAGATTATGTTTCCATGTAATTTCTATGACTCCTTCCACATCATGCTGTGTTTAATGGACTATTAAGATCATGGGCATTCATACAGCGTGTTCCAAATTATTATGCAAATGATATTTTTCTCATTTATCTAAATAATTGATGTAAATACCAGTCAGCATATATCTCATGTTATCAACTATTAAGAGTACAATTCAAATTTTATTGAAAAAACCTCCTAATGATAACAGGATTTTTTTTAAACATAAAACACTTCCAATGTACTGTTCCAAATTATTCCGCACAGTAAGTTTCAAAACACTTTATAGGTTGTAAAGAACTGAAAATTGCCATTTATTATGTTTGCAGCATATTTACTGAAATCAAAAACTATTTCAATCAAACTTTTAACAACATTTTAACTTTTTAAACATTTGAACCGGTCACGTTACATTGTAACATAGGAGCCCTTATTTGATAGCAGCTTCACAAGTCTTGCATCCATTGAACTTGTGAGTTTTTGGACAATTTCTGTTTGAATTTCTTTGCAAGATGTCAGAATAGCCTCCCAGAGCTGCTGTTTGGATGTAAACTTCCTCCCACCTTCATAGATCTTTTGCTTGAGGATGCTCCAAAGGTTCTCAAAAGGATTGAGGTCAGGGGAGGATGGAGGCCACACCATGACTTTCTCCTTTTATCCCCATAGCAGCCATTGATGCAGAGGTATTCTTTGCAGCATGAGATGGTGCATTGTCATGCATGAAGATGATTTTATTACGGAAAGCATAGTTCTTCCTTCTGTACCAGGGAAGAAAGTGGTCAGTCATAAACTCCACATACTTTGCAGAGGTCATCTTTACACCTTCGGGAGCTCTAAAGGGGCCGACCCGCTCTGTTCCCATGATTCCGGCCCAAAACATGACTCCACCACCACCTTGCTGACGTCGCAGCCTTGTTGGAACAGGGTGGCCGTCCACCAATCATCTACTACTCCATCCATCTGGACCATCCAGGGTTGCACGGCACTCATCAGTGAACAGGACTGTTTGAAAATTAGTCTTCATGTATTTTTCTGCCCAATGCAGCCATTTCTGCTTGTGAGCATTGGTTAGTGGTGGCCGAATAGAAGGTTTATGCACAGTTGCAAGACTCTGGAGGACTCTACACCTCGATGTCCGTGGGACTCCAGAGGTACCAGCAGCTTCAAATATCTGTTTACTGCTATGTAATGGTATTTTAGCAGCTGCTCTCTTGATCCGATGCATGGATCTGGCAGAAATCTTCCTCAATGGGCCTTTATCTGCACCAACCCGTCTGTGCTCTGAATCAGCCACAAATCTCTTAATAGTGCGATGATTACGCTTAAGTTTTCGTGAAATATCGAATGTTTTCATACCTCGTCCAAGGCATTGAACAATTTCACTCTTTTCGGCAGCAGTGAGATCCTTTTTCTTCCCCAAATTGCTTGAAAATGGTGCTCTGCTTAATAATGTAGAACACCCTCCTTTAGTAGTTTTTCCATAAATTGGGCTCACCGGCCAATCTAATTATCACAGGTGTCCGAGATTGTTTTCAGTGATCAAAAGAGCCCTGACACACAATGCCATCCATGAGTTACACTGAAAAACAAAATATTTCATCTTTGTGACACTTAAATAGAATTTGCATAATAATTTGGAATGCATTGTAGCCACAATATGCAGCACCATAGCAAAAACACAACATAAATGAAGAGTGGTTGTCATCTAGTGACCTCAGGAAGAATTGCATGACAGTGTTTTCAGTACAGATAGACAGAAACAATTGAGTACTGTCTGTGATACTTTTTTCATTTGCACGTACATACAATTTTGAGGACAAGCTTTCTGGGAGTGTCCCCTTCTTCAAGGTCCAAGCAGTACTGTTACAAAGTTTTAGCAGAATGTTAGAAGATATGTGGGGATTGAGGAAAAAAAAGGCAGAAAGAAACACAAGCCTAAGGTTAGCCTAGAGATAAGAACAGCAAAGCAAAAGCAAAGATTGGGGGGGGGGAGAAACAACACTCACAGAGGGAGTCATAAATATGTTGGATAATGAGTGAGGAATCCCATGTCCAAGTTAAGGCCCTTATCTCTTGTGTCAAATAGAATTATCATTCTTAGTTCAAACGTTTTTCTTTCCTGGATGGATTTGAAATTTCCTTTAAGAACTAAAACATTGAGGTCTTCCATATTGTGGTCCGGTTGTGCGAAATGGTGTCCCACAGGTGTGCAGAGGTCACCTTCTTTATGTTCCTTGATGGTATGTCTGTGCAGATTCATCCTTGTTTGCAACTTCTGTCCTGTTTCGCCAACATAAGATCCTTTGCTACACTTTCTTCACTGGATGAGGTACACAACATGACTGGAGGTGCAGCTGTATGATCCGGAGATATTGAAGATCCCTTTTGAGTGTCTGACACTTTTTGATGGATTGATTTGGTTGCACAGTTTGCAGCGTTTTTTATTGCAGGGTGTACTTCCATTATTTGTGACACTCTGAAACTCTGAACTCAGAACCCTGAAAGAAATATTCCAGCAACCCCCAATACTGGCCTTCAGACAACCCCCCAACCTCAGAAATAAACTAATCAGTAGGAAACTTCTTTCTGATCAAAATGTCACAAATAATGGAAGCAATTTAGCAATTCGTTTAGGTCAGCTAAAGATTCCTCATAGATGAAGTGGGTCTGGACTCCCTCAATGATTCTTTTAGAGAAGCGGCGGAGTCTTATTTCCAGTAATGGTAAGTCTTGATGCTAGAAGAATATGTGTCACTAACAGGCAATAATATTTATTTATTATTTCTTTCAGGTACTTCTATAGCGCCGTCAATTTACGCAGCGCTTTGCATATATATTGTACATTGACATCAGTCCCTAACCCTCAAGGGGTGTACAATCTAAGGTCCCTAACTTACATTCATACATACACATACTAGGGACAATTTAGACAGGAGCCAATTCACCTATCAGCATGCCTTTGGGGTGTGGGAGGAAACCAGAGTACCCGGAGGAAACCCACACAGGCCACACAGGCCAACATATGTAAACTCCAGACAGGTGATGCCGTAGTTGGGATTTGAACCAGCGACCCGAATACTACCAGGCAGAAGTGCTAACCATTTAGCCACTGTGCTGCCCACAGTGCCCATAATAATTCTGAACACTAAAAGTTGTCCAATAATTGTGCACACATCGATATTCTCCTAAGAAATATAGAGGACACTGGATTGGATGCATTGTATATAGAGGGATGAGACTGGATGATACATTGTATATAGTGGGATAGGATTGGATACATTGTATATAGAGGGACACTGGATTGGACACATTGTATACAGAGAGATGGGTTGGATGATACATTGTATATAGAGGGATGGGACTGGATGATACATTGTATATAGAGGGATGGGACTGGATGATACATTGTATATAGAGGGATGATACATTTTATATAGAGGGATGGGACTGGATGATACATTGTATACAGAGGGATGGGACTGGATATGTATCTATATTTATATTCAGAATGGCTAGGGTTAGATCGGGTTGTTTTAATATCCCAGTAATTTCCAATATCATGTCCATAATATATGTAACAGAGTACCAAGCTGATCGCAGTTTCTCCAGCATTGAGGACTACGTGGGGCAAAAAAGTATTTAGTCAGCCACCAATTGTGCAAGTTCTCCCACTTAAAAAGATGAGAGAGGCCTGTAATTGGCATCATAGGTAAACCTCAACTATGAGAGACAAAATGAGAAAAAAAATCCAGACAATCACATTGGCTGATTTGGCCAGAATTTATTTGCAAATTATGGTGGAAAATATGTATTTGGTCACCTACAAACAAGCAAGATTTCTGGCTCTCACAGACTTGGACCTTCTTCTTTAAGAGGCTCCTCTGTCCTGCACTCATTACCTGTATCAATGGCACCTGTTTGAACTTGTTATCAGTATAAAAGACACCTGTCCACAACCTCAAACAGTCACACTCCAAACTCCACTACGGTGAAGACCAAAGAGCTGTCGAAGGACACCAGAAACAAAATTGTAGACCTGCACCAGGCTGGGAAGACTGAATCTGCAATAGGCAAGCAGCTTGGTGTGAAAAAATCAACTGTGGGAGCAATAATTAGAAAATGGAAGACATACAAACCACTGATAATCTCCCTCGATCTGGGGCTCCACGCAAGATCTCACCCCGTGGGGTCAAAATGATCACAAGAACGGTGAGCAAAAATCCCAGGACCACACGGGGGGACCTAGTGAATGACCTTCAGAGAGCTAGGACCAACGTAACAAAGGCTACCATCAGTAACACACTACGCCGCCAGGGACTCAGATCCTGCAGTGCCAGACGTGTCCCCCTGCTTAAGCCAGTACATGTCTGGGCCCGTCTGAAGTTTGCTAGAGAGCATTTGGATGATCCAGAAGAGGATTGGGAGAATGTCATATGGTCAGATGAAACCAAAATAGAACTGTTTTGTAGAAACACAACTCGTCGTGTTTGGAGGAGAGAGAATGCTGAGTTGCATCCAAAGAACACCATACCTACTGTGAAGCATGGGGGTGGCAACATCATGCTTTGGGGCTGTTTCTGCGCAAAGGGACCAGGACGACTGATCCATGTACAGGACAGAATGAATGGGGCCATGTATCGTGAGATTTTGAGTGCAAACCTCCTTCCATCAGCAAGGGCATTGAGGATGAAACGTGGCTGGGTCTTCCAACATGTCAAGGATCCCAAACATACCACCAGGGCAACGAAGGAGTAGCTTCGTAAGAAGCATTTCAAGGTCCTGGAGCGGCCTAGCCAGTCTCCAGATCTCAACCCCATAGAAAACCTTTGGAGGGAGTTGAAAGTCCGTATTGCCCAGCGACAGCCCCAAAACATCACTGCTCTAGAGGAGATCTGCATGGAGGAATGGGCCAACATACCAGCAACAGTGTGTGCCAACCTTGTGAAGACTTACAGGAAACGTCTGACCTCTGTCATTGCCAACAAAGGATATATAACAAAGTATTGAGACGAACTTTTGATATTGACCAAATACTTATTTTCCACCATAATTTGCAAATAAATTCTTTCCAAATCAGCCAATGTGATTGTCTGGATTTTTTTTCTCATTTTGTCTCTCATAGTTGAGGTCTACCTATGATGCCAATTACAGGCCTCTCTCATCTTTTTAAGTGGGAGAACTTGCACAATTGGTGGCTGACTAAAAACTTTTTTGCCCCACTGTATGTTGTTCTGAGAATTCGGCCATTTGGCAAGGAGTTAGATACCATCTTGTGGACATTTTGTGCATTAGCTCCAAAGGTGAACACATCTAGCAGCTCAAAACACATTCCTGAATGCACATTCCCACTGCTCATTACAGATTTCAGTCTCTAAGTCTATTTCCCTCTAATGAAGGGAGTCGTCTTGTTAAATTCTGATTGACATTGTAGACGGTTATAAAATAAAGTGATACCATCTGATTTAGGAGTAGCGGAGCTATAGAACTGTAAAATACTTTGAGCATATATATTGTTTTTACTGGATGTTTCGATAGGTGATGACTGATGCGTGTATAGGTTGATTTTTTTTAGAAGGGAGGAGGTTAAATTATTTCATAAGGAATTCAAAATGTAGTTTTTAACACAAATATCTTGTATTATGCGTATGCCATTGTGTTTCCAATTCGAGATATCTATGCTAGGCATTATGACTTCTAAGGCTGTTATAGGTATAGGAAGAGGACTTATTCGGAGAGGATCTATAGGCATGGAGCTTAAGGATTTCCAGGCTTCAATTGAGGCTCATATAGTCGGTGTTGTTTTACTAGTGGGAATCCTTTGCCACAAGCTCGCTAGTAGTATGGTGCTTACATCTGTAGCAGAGGCGAGAGTTTTTTCAGTGTCACCCCATTTTGTATCATCTTCCACTATGAACCAATGTTTGGGTCAGTCTAATTATCTCTCTGTAGGGGTCCCCCAAGGTTCTGTCCTTGGACCCCTTTTCTTCTCCATCTACACCTCCTCCCTTGGTCACTTGATAAACTCCCATGGCTTCAGCTACCATCTCTATGCTGATGACACGCAAATCTATCTTTCTACCCCTCACCTCACTCCTTCAGTTTCCACCCATATCGCTAGCCTACTAAGTGACATATCGCCTGGATGGCACTCCACTTCCTCAAACTCAACCTCTCCAAAACTGAGCTCCTAGTATTCCCCCCAGCCCGCGCTACCCCCACTGACTTCACCATAACTATCGCTAACACCATCCTCAGTCCATCCCCTCACGCCAGGGTACTAGGGGTAATCCTAGACTCCCATCTGTCCTTCCAGCCCCAGATCCAATCGCTGACAAAATCATGTAGACTTCACCTCCACAACATCTCCAAGATATGACCATTCCTAACCTCGGAAACCACTAAGCAACTCATTCACTCCCTTGTCATATCACGCCTCGACTACTGTAACTCCCTTCTCATTGACCTACCTCATCGTAGACTATCCCCCCTCCAGTCTATCATGAACGCTGCTGCCAGACCCATCCACCTCAGTAACCGTTCCATATCTGCCACTACTCTCTGCCAATCCCTCCACTGACTCCCAATTGCCCAACTGATAAAATTCAAAACTCTGACAATGACATATAAAGCCATCCACAACACTGCCCCAACTTAAATAACCGATCTTATCTCTAAATATCACCCAAACCGTACACTCCGCTCCTAGCAAGACCTCTTACTCTCTAGCTCCCTTATCTCCTCCTCCCATGCTCATCTCCAAGACTTCTCCAGGGCGTCACCCATCCTATGGAACTCCCTACCCCAATCTATCAGATTATCACCTACTCTACTTGCCTTTCGGTGTTCACTGAAAACCTTTCTCTTCAGGAAAGCCTATCCCACCCTCTGCTAATTCTGGTATCCTCTACTCTTCCAACCACTCCATCCCCCACAGTTACTACCTATTGTACCACTCACCCCGCCCTCCTAGATTGTAAGATCCAAGGAGCAGGACCCTTTAATCCCTCTTGTATTGAACTGTATTGTTACTGTATTGTCTCCCACTATAATGTAAAGCTCTGAGCAAACCATTGGCGCTGTATAAATCCTGTATAATAATAATAATGTCAACAAATCCAACTCCTTCTGTTTTTTTTGTGTTTAATTAATATATTATGTGAGCATATCGGTTTCATATTTCCCCAGACGTAGTTTTAAAGCATAGATTGTAGTTTTGTTAGATGAAGATTTAATAGGGATTGGAATTGATCTAAATAGATATAAAATCTGTGGCAATTTGAACATTGTAAATGCGGCCGGTCTGCCAGACCAGGATAGTTCATGTTCAGCCATTTGATTAAGGTGGGTTTGAATTTTTGGAATGAATTTAGAATATTTGAGTGTTCCCAGTTCAGAGGTTTTGTTTGACAACAATATTCCAAGATAAGGAATGGCTTCATTTTCCCCAATGTCGGGACATTTGTTCCGGAGGTGTATTTTTAGAATGTGATCTACACCCAGATTTAGGTTATGAGATTTGGATGCATTTATTTTATAATATGAAATATTCCTGAATTGTATGAGAGTTTGTTAAATTTCTGCTAAAGAAGTAGAGGGATTAGTTGGCATTACAATGATGTCATCCGCAAAGAGCATCATTTTGTGGTGGTTTTTCCCTCTATAGAAGCCGTGTATATCTGGATTGTTTCTTATACTTTCAGCAAGAGGTTCAATTGATAGCTTACAAATGAGTGGCGACAATGGGCATCCTTGTCTGGTACCATTCATAATTCAGAATGGTTTGGATAGCATGTTAGATACATAGACTTGGGCGAAAGAATTTGAGTAAAGTGCTGAAATAGCATCAATAATTGTTCCTGAAAATCCAAATGTCTGCAGGACTTGGAACATGTATGTCCAGTGTATCCTATCAAAAGCCTTTTCGGTGTCCAGAGCAAGTAATAAGGAGGGGATTTGGTGCGAGCCTGCGTAATAAATGATGTTGATTGGTAATACGTTTTTATGCACATGTTAGTTAAACCATTTAAACTATCAGCAATGACACCATAGTAGAAACAAAAAGGAAAAAATAAACAAATACAGAAAACTGAACAGATAACAAATCAGTAAAAAATAGGATCTTAGCCAAGATCCGAACGCAATGAAAACTGTCAAACTATTGTGAGGGTAAAAATCCATGGCATATGTGACATCGCCAATTTGTTATTTCAACAGTATCTGTATAATTTATGTCTTGTAGATATTATGGAATATATTGTAGATATTATGGAATATACTTCTGACACCTTATCGCTTAAACCATGAAAACTGTGAATGCATGCATCTGTACCAACAATTATGACAACCAGTCAGAAAAATGAATCCCCCCCCCCCAAAGGATTTATTCACATAAGGGGGTGGAAAGAGCCCCCCACCAGTAGGTATCTGTCAAAACGAAGTGTCCATTTGCAACTTTAGGCATTGAGCTCGGTTCACACTACGGCAACTTGTCAGGTGACTTTAGAATGAGTTCTGTGACTTGTCATGCAACTTTGTATCCAACCTAAAAGTTTCACTGACTTAAAAAAAGAGAAAAAGGTATTTCTGCGGTACTTTGATTTGGTGTTCTTGTGACTTGAGTGCCGTAGAGTGTAAAGTTGCATGAAAGTGACATCAAAGTCACACTGGAGATAGCAATATTCTTACAAATAAAATATAATAATATAATAAAAATATTCTTCCCACTGACACCATTTATGGGACACTATTGCACCTACTGATTCCAATGATTACATTGTTTACTCCCTCTGACACAGAGCATTTTCTACTCCCAAAGCCACCCCCTCCTATGCTGCAATAGGCAATGGATGGGGGTGTACACATGCCCCAGTTAGGATTCTTTGCATCACTCGGCAAAGTTTCAGAAAGCCCACCCAACACTACACATTCAAGCAAATAGGGAAGCACCATGAATGCTTTGCAACTGCATACAATACGCAAGGTTGGGGAGCATTTGTTGGTAAAAATGGGGTGAAAATAGGCATTGAGGAGGCATCACATCATTTGAAAGTCCGTGTTGCCCAGCGACAGCCCCAAAACATCACTGCTCTAGAGGAGATCTGCATGGAGGATGGGCCAACATACCAGCAGTGTGTGCCAACCTTGTGAAGACTTACAGGAAACGTCTGACCTCTGTCATTGCCAACAAAGGATATATAACAAAGTATTGAGATGAACTTTTGATATTAACCAAATACTTATTTTCCACCATAATAAATAAATTCTTTCCAAATCAGCCAATGTGATTGTCTGGATTTGTTTTCTCATTTTGTCTCTCATAGTTGAGGTCTACCTATGATGCCAATTACAGGCCTCTCTCATCTTTTTAAGTGGAAGAACTTGCACAATTGGTGGCTGACTAAATACTTTTTTGCCCCACTGTATGTCGGTTTAATACCTTGTTCTACTCTTTAGCATTTATTTGCTTTATTATGCCTTTAAAAAAATTCAAACAAAAATGATTGGAACATACATCTACCCCAAGGTAACCCTAGATGATTCGACTTTCTTTCCTTCCACCATACAACCATGGTATGATGG
Source organism: Staurois parvus (assembly GCF_062004578.1). Taxonomy (NCBI): domain Eukaryota; kingdom Metazoa; phylum Chordata; class Amphibia; order Anura; family Ranidae; genus Staurois; species Staurois parvus. The sequence goes on from NW_028319412.1 coordinate 143,919, forward strand.
AGCACAGGTCCTCCCACTGATATTATTTATGGAGCACTATTCCTCCCATAGAGCCCAGCAAAAGAGCATAAATCCTCCCACAAATACCATTTATAGGGCACTATTACCCCCACTGATCCCAATGACAGAGCACAGTTCCAACTACTGATACCCAAACCATTTCCTGCGGTTTGCTTTCTTCAATTCCTTTCATAATTTGGTATGAAAAAATTTGGGTAGTGTGCAAGACACCCTAATTTATATTGGGGAACTCATGTTTTGTTTTTTTTATTAAAACTATGGAACACCTGTTTACATATTTTTGTAGTATTTGCATTTCTTTTTCATATTTCCATGGTACATGTGTTCTGTTTAGTTGATTATATTATAAATACTATGTTTCTTGACCTGGGTCAATTTTGCTAATGGCTCAACTTGAGTTCCCCGATAGGTTGTATTATTCCATTGGGGGGACTGGTGTACTGATTTTTTGTTTGTTTGGGGGGGGGGGGTTAAATGTTTAAAGTATTTTTTTTCTGTGGGTTGCATTCAGGGCTTTTTTCTCAGCGAACAGGTGCAAGAACTACCCCCCTCTGAGTCACCCCTTGTTTCTGCCCCCTTACCTACATCTGAGCAGCGTCCCATGGTTCCTACCCCTACCCACCTCCCCACACTGCTCCTTTTTCAGAATACAGAGCCAATTATCATTTTGTATGGAATTTAATTGTTATAAGAAAAGCAATAAATAGATCCTCTGCAGCCAGCAACAATAGCCCCACTCCAGCAACAGTAGATTCCATCAGCATCAATGGACCCCCGCCATAAAATACCACCTCAATAGCAACAACAGATCTTCCCTCAACAGCAGATCTCTTCCAACAACAATTGAACTCCCAGCAACAATAGATCCCTCCCCAGCAACAATAGGCCACCATGCAAAAATATATCCCCTCCAGTGACAATAGATCCCCCAGCAGCCAGCATCAATAGACCCTCCAGCACACTCCATATCCCTTGCCATTACATACATTCAGTGATAGAAATGCAGAAACTGCGTTCCCACTGAAAAAAAACCCTGGCTGTTTTTGTGGGATATTTTACAATTTTATGGTGTTTTGTGATTTATAATAAAGTTGTGTTTCATCTATCATTAATCTTTTTGTGGTGCGGATATTTATTTTACCAATAAGAACATGACAACAGGTCTAGCCCTTCTCTACTCTATCCAATATTTTAAGAAAAAATTTGGGCTATACATATTACTTATTACCAAAATTGCCCTTCTGTTAACATTTAATTAAACAACATTAGCAAGGTGGTTGGATGTTTGGCTTGGAATTGTTACTGTTTGTTGAAGGTCTGTATTGTTGTCATATCACTATAACATTACCATGTCTGAACTGAAAATCAGATTTACAATTAGCTGGTCTGTATTGTCCTGTATTGTTTACATCACAGAGATTCTGAATGGCCACTCCCAACCCATTGGTAGGTGGTGAGGTGGGGTCATTGACTTTGGCTGGACTCTATTCAAGTCAACCTGACACAGAGCTTACCTCCCAGCTGGAGACTAAACAATGCACTTGGACCTCTCCTGGGCCAGCCTGGAGCCATTTTAGTTTCTGCAGAAAACTTTACAAATTGTAACACAAAGTTTTAAAGAATTGCTTATTTCTGTGTTTTTAATTGCGTCAACAAGCTATATTTTTCAAACATTACAGAATACATGATCTAAGTTATCATTTTAGAAAACCTACAATATTGTATTTGAAAACCATACTGGCTACATATGCAAAAAACATTTATTGTAGCCTGTCATTGGCCTTCTTTTTTTTTTTGCTTTACACAAATGTATGAATCTAGACTGGGAAAATAAGAAGTGTTAGGCCCCATTCACACTAGGATTTTGTTTTTGACACTGCGATTTTTTTTTCCCAAGATTCAAAAATGTCCTAGTGTGAATGAGGCCTTAAGCTGGCCATACATGTATCAAAATTCATCCGGTTCAACAGGGACTGGCCGGATTTCAATCCATGTATGGGCAGGTTGGTTGTACACAAGTGGATCTGTCGATCGAGGTATGTACAACCAGCCTGTTGGGTTTTTCCTGAACAGTGCTGCTGACTATAGCCGACAACACTGATCTTTGTTTTCCCCACTGACAGAATACAGTGGGAAGGATTCACCCATCCACCTCCAATGCGTGAAAGGGGGAATCAGCTCATTTCTTGTTTTAGTTCAACCTAAAACCCAAAAATAAATAATGTATGGCCAGCCTTGGTTTCTATGATAGTGGTCTCAAATTGCAGTATATGGACCAGCATTTGCTCTTTAATTGCCTTGAACTGACCCTTGGGGCACAATCCCTTCTATTGGCCCCAATGATAGAGCACAATTCCTCCCACTGACACCACTGATGGGGGTACTATTTTTCCCTCTGAACCCAATGATGGAGCACAATTCCTCCCACTGATATAATTTATGGGGCACTATTCCTCCCACTGTGCCTAACGATAGAGCACAAATCCTCCCACTGATATTATTGATGGGGTACTATTCCTCCAGCTGAAACCACTGATGGTGGTACTATTTCTCCCACTGAACCCAATGATGGAGCACAATTCCACCCAATGATATTATTTATAGGGCACTATTCCTCCCACTGTGCCTAACGATAGAGCACAAATCCTTCCACTGATATTATCGATCAGGGCACCATTTCTCCCACTGAGCCCAAAGACAGAGCACAAATCCTCCTCATGACACCATTGATGTGGCACTATTTCTCCCACTGATACCAATGATGGGCCACTATTTCTCCCACTGATACCAATGATGGGACACTATTCCTCCCACTGACACCAATGATGGGACACTATTCCTCCCACTGATACCAATGATGGGGCACTATTCCTCCCACTGATACCAATGATGGGGCACTATTCCTCCCACTGACACCAATGATGGGGCACTATTCCTCCCACTGATATCAATGATGGGGCATTAATCCTCCCACTGACACCAATGAGGGGGCACTATTCCTCCCACTGATACCAATGATGGGGCACTATTTCTCCCACTGATATTATTGATGGGGCACTATTCCTCCCACCGAGTCCAATGATAGAGTATAAATCCTCCTCATGACACCATCAATGTGGCACTATTTCCCCCTCTGCTATTATTGAAGGGGCACTATTCCTCCCACTGAGTCCAACAATAGAACACAAATCCTCTTTATGACACCATTGATGGGGCACAATTTCTCCCACTGATACCATTGATGGGACACTATATCTACTGATGAGTTTAAAACAAGACAAAACTTCATTTCCAAAGTAATTTAAATGCAATTCACACCTTCCTCCATGTACTAGAGTTTTAACAGCATTACCTGCTCCAGACTTTTTGGCTGGTATTAAATAATGCTAATTAGAACAGGCTGTTCACACTTTCTGAGAGGTAATTGGATATCCCAAAGGAAACTAAGGCTGGACATACACTATGCAATTTTCTTCAGAATTTTGCTGTAGATTTACCAAAAATCATATAATATGAGGTCAAACCTAAACAACACTTTCAATTATATCCAATTAGGCAGGCTCTTGCACTACATATTTGAATGTACATCTAAAGGAAATTTGGCAGAAATTTGTATAGTATATGGCTAGCCTTAAGCTGGCCATACATGGATCAAAATTTGGCTGGGTCAGCAGGGACTGAGTCAAATTCGATCCATGTATGGCCACTTTGGTTGAATAGAAGTCAATCTGCAGATTGACTTCTGTTCAACCGCCCTGTTGGAAAATGTCTGTTCAATCCGCACCACAGGCAATAGACTGCAGCTCTGTTCTGTGTATTCTGAGAGTGAGGAAGTCTCCCCATTCAGAATACAAAGACACATGGGGGGAAAGACTCCTCCACCCACATTGAAAGTGTGGATGAAGGGAATCAGGTCATTTTTTTTTCCATTCAACCAGCTAGATGAATGAAAAAAAAGAAGACTCATCTATGGACAGCCAAAGAAAGCAAAATACAACCTGATCTATGTTCTAACCATTCCTTAAGAAATATAAAAAAATGGCTAAAGTTACAAATTAACTGAAATATGTTTCACCTTCCAACATTGCTCATAGGAGACCTTCTACATCGTGTGAAATAATTTACAATGGGAACATGGCAGATAACGACACAAACATTTCTTTCAGAAAGCAGAAAGGTTTATTGGTAGAAGGATCAGCAAACAGTATTGATATGGAATGGAAGCATTTATAATAAATGGAAACAGTATTGTTCAAATCCTAAAAAAACTATAAAATACCTAATAAAGGAAACTATGGCCAACGTTCAATTTTCATAACCATGACAATGATGAAAGTGCCTCTACAGCTCAAAACTTTGTTTTCGTTTGTTTAGGATGGAGTGGAGAAAGGTTATACATTGACTTTCATAGGTATCACATTTGTTAACATTTATTTATAGCTAAAACTATTGTATTTGTTTTGGATGGAGATGCAACAGCAAGTGAGAGGAAAGCTCTCCAAAGTGAGCAGAATTTCAAGCAGTTGTCACCAGAACAGGTGTCTTTATTGGAAGACTTACATTCATCTCTTGTTCTGGTGGAAACGTTAACATTTTTGGATTTCCCATCACCTCCAATCACCATCACCAAGACAAATAGAAAGGAAGAATCTATCTAGCTGAGATACAGAAAATGATACAATTTCACAAGGGTTCCAATCCTTTCCTACTCTATCCAAAACTGGAAAAAAAAATCTTTGGGCTCTATATACACTTTAAATAAAGTCAATAATAAAAATTACATGAATTATATTTAACTGCAATTAAAAAATGTAACATTGAACTCTATTATAATAATTAATTTATAATTCTGATGGAAGTTTTTGGATGAACATAGAAAGCGGCATAGAGGGGCTCAGTGAAGGTGGCGGTGAAGGTGTGGAGGTGTCTGATGGGTTTACACAGCTGGTAGAAGGACAGACGGCCAGAGTCATACTCCAAATAAATCCCAACATTCTTTAGAACCGATTTGGAATTTATATTTATCGAAGTTTTGTTGTGCCTGAGTTGAAGATTTGAAGGTCTTTGAATCAGGCTCCAGGATTTCTCATTACAGCCAATAAATGATTCCTTTCCTGCAATTTTCCTCTCCATGCTCTCAGATGCCACCCCTATCAGCCATTCTTCTGCCCCACTTACATCCACTTCCCAGTAATGTGTCCCAGAAGTAAAACTTTGGATACTCAATACTTGGCAACATTTAAACCTTTTAGGACCTTCAGGCCTGTTGACACCAATGTCAGTATGAGAAGCCCTCTTCCGTTTCTTTGATAGTATAATGTTATCATGAGCCGTATTTATGTCCAACAAAATATCAGATTTCTCCAACTTTAAAAATTGTCTTTTTGCCACCAGATCGCTCAGGTTGTGAGTTAAGACGCAAAGTCCTCTTTGCAGCATGTGTATGATGGCTCCCTCAGATATACATCCAGCAGTTCTGACATCATTGGTTGTGTCCCCCATCTGGGGACGAATGTCCTCTATGTTGGGTGCCATTTTCAACACAGTTATTGGATCATCAATATCACACAATTCATTCATTTGATTGATTGTCTTGGACAGCTCATCCTTCTGTTGCTCCAACTGCTGGATCAGAAAAGAGACCGAATGTGAGACCGCTAGCTTTTGTCTGCAGCTCTCCAGCACTACTCTCTTCTGAACATGATCCAGCTCTTTCCTGATTTCTCTAAACATCTCAGTGACTTTCCTGGTAACAGTAATTGATTTTCCATACTCTGCCGTCTTATGATATTCCAGATTCCGAATTCTCTTCTGGATCTCCTGTCTCTCAAAGTCTAATGCATCTGTAGAATCTCTTACGCTCTCCTTTATTTTTTCAGAGGCCTCATTCAGAAGGTCCACCTGGTGTCCTTTGTGGTCTCCAGCCACCCAACAAGACACACAGATAGAGGTACTGTCCTCCAAGCAGTAATATTTTAGGAGCTCCTTGTGTGTGGAGCATTTTATGTCCTCAAATGATGCGATGGGTTCTCTTAAAATATGATGCGATGATTTGCTGTGGTTTCTCAAGTGCTTATCACAAAATGAGGCCTCACAGTGCAGACAGGTTTTCAAAGCTGGTGTAGGAGAATCGCAGTACGTACACAAGACCTCTGTGTCCTCCTGGTGAGCAGATATGAAACACGCCATGATGTTACACAGCTTCCGGTTCTTCTCCAGTGGAGGGCGCTGTGTATATTGCTCTCTGCACTCTGGACAGGAATACTCTCCAGATGTTTCCTGGGAATCCAGCACAGTCACTATACAGTCCCAGCAGAAATTGTGGCCACATTTCAGCGATATGGGCTCCTTATAAAGGGTCAGGCAGATGGAGCAGTTTAGCTCCTCTCTCAGGTCAGCAGATGCCATTGAAGAGATGAAAATGTTCTTGTAAGAAGGACATTAACTGGTGATGGAATATCAGCTCATGGGTCTTATACCTGGGGGTTGAAAGAGGTTCTTTGGAGGCCTTGTTATGCAAAGTGAAATCAGATGTCCTTGTAAAGTAAGACCCACCCTCCTCTAGTAACCCTTTATCTGCTGAGGACAGATTGTCTTGTACTTTGTTAGCCATTGATCAATGCAGGAATTCTTGAATTTATAGTGATACCCTCCATTGAACAGCTTGAGAAATTAAAAATTCAAGTTTTGGGACTTCTTAGATCTCATCTTTAGGCTTTATACACTTCTGAAAATGTTTTTTTCTTTTTTTTCTATAAATTAAAGCCTGAGGAGGAGCCTATAAAACAATATTTCCTCCTTTCTGTTATAAAACATATCCAATAAAATCAAATTTCTTCATAAATTTAAGCCAAAATGTATTCTGCTACAAGACTTTGGTAAAAAAAAAATCCCAATATGTGTGAATTAATTGGTTCGTATGAAAGTTATAGAGTCTACAGACTATGGTATATAAGTTTGAAAATTGATCAATCCTGATGTCCTGACTCGTTTCTGAAGGCCCCTAAAATATCAGGACAGTACAAATAACCCCCAAATGACCGCTTTTTGGAAAGTAGACGGTCTGAGGTATTTAGTAAGAGGCATGGCGAGTTTTGTGAAATGTTTTAGAAAATGGAGAAATTCTTTTTTTTTAACAATTTTACATACTGTCACCATAGGGTCATCATAGTGTGGCGGTAATAGGTGACAATGACTGGTGACAGTGTGAAAGAGAAAAACATTTTTTTTAAAGAATTTTTTATTCAATTTTACTTTTTTTTTAACTGACTGGTGACAGTATGTTAAAAAAAAAATCTTATAAACCTTTTTGAAATAATTTTTCATGTAAGCTCTAAGGAGCGGGGCCCTCTGATTCCTCTGATAACTATACTGTTTGCCCTCACACTGTAAAGAGCTGCGCAAACTGTTGGCGACATATAAATCCTGTATTATAATAATAATAATACATAATTCAATTTAAAACATTTTTTCCTTTTTTCAATTTTTTTTCCTTTTTTTTTTACATACTTTCACCAGATCAGTTCGGTGTCACCACAGTAAGGGATGAGATACACGTTCAGAGTGCCGAGGAGGTATGAATCTCTATTAGAAGGTCAAACGATATACAAACTATGATTTTTTTTTATGTTTGAGAACATTTTTTGTTTCAGATGATAATTGTTTTTGTTGCCTTTTCCGATCATAAGCGGTCTGGGTCACTTGTTTTTTTTTATGTACTGATGCAGTGTGGAACTCGCATCGGTTTCAGTGTGAATTCCACTCTGCATCACAGTCGCATCCAGGGGCGGACTGACAACTCATGGGGCCCCCGGGCAATAGGGGATCATGGGGCCCCTGTGTCCTTGCCCATACTCAAAAAAGCCAATGAAAAAGGTACCAGGGGCATCTCATGGGGCCCCCTACTGACTCCGGGCCTTTGGGCAGTGCCCGAGTTTCCTAATGGTCAGTCCGCCCCTGGTCGCACCCCGTTCATGCAAACAGCTGCAGGTGTGTATCTTAAGTTAACAGCGCCCCAAAATGGGTCCGCAAAACGCAGTGCGATGTGCAGAATTGGATGGCATAGGTGTGAATACCCATGCGATGCAAATTTATTGCGGACCAAAAAAAGGGTCCTGTACTTTTTTGATGCGGTGTGATTTGAGCCATATGAAATGTATGGCTCCGATCGCACCGCACAGAATTCGCATGTGATTTGTACAGGAATGCGGTGCGGTTTCTGTGCGAATCACATGCGATATACCGCACCGCATGTATGTGAACCCGGGCTCAGTAAGATTTCTTTCTACCGACAGCAGATTTTGATATATTTATTTTCTTTTTTGTATAGATCTGTATATAATGATTTATTTGTGTATATTCTGTATATGGATTTTATGTTTAGTGATTGTAAGACTTTTATAACAATTGTGTATGCTTAGGCACCCTCAAAAATTCTTCAGTCACCTTCATAGCGCCCTCATCAGTCCGCAGTCCAATTTAATTGTTATGTATATATATTGCTGCTTACCCCAGTTGCCCTGGTAATCCACGATAAGGCTCCATTCACAATTATGCGACTTGTCATGCGACTTTGGGGTCCAAAGTCACATGACAAGTCGCCCCCCTCATGTTTTCCAATGGGTACCATTTATATCTGTGCAACTTCAAGTCGCAGCGACATCAAAGTAATTCCTGCACTACTTTGGTCTGACTTTCATGCGACTTGAGGGCCATAGACTTCAATGTAAACCCTCCAAAGTCGCATGAAAGTCACACCTAAATGTTGTACACGTGACTTGTGTGTGACTTTGTACAGCAGAAACCATTATCTTTAGTCAAAGCCAAAGTCGCACCAAAGTTGCATCAAAGTTGTATTCAAGTCGCATCAAGTTGCACTGTAGAGTCGCAATGAAAATCGCACGATTTTGAAGTCTCACAAGTGTGAATGGATCCTAATTTGCTGCCCGGGGGGACTTTTACCTTTGTGGAGGGACTCAGCAGCTTCCAGCCACTTGGACCAATACAATGTGTATAGTTGTGGGTGTCAGGGTTGTCGGAGTGATATTTCCTTTTCCAAGAAGAGGAGCAGCAGGGAGCTGCGTTTGGGGGGGGGGGGGAGAAGAAGGCGGCAGTCTTGGAGGGGGAGGAAGAACGTTTGGGTGCCTGTGTGCAGTGCTGCGACAATTCATGGCGCCATTTGGGCAAGGATGGCAAATTGTGGCCCTCCCAGGTGGAGGGGGCGGGGCTAACAGCGATGAGCGGTACAAAGTGCGTGTAATGTTTGTGGCATGTGCTGCACCAGTAGGTGTGCTCAGGGGCGTCCCTAAGGTTGGTGTCACCCGGTGCGGTAACACTTGATGACACCCCCTCCAACGATCCCCGCAGAATGGACCGGATCTGCAGATTGAGCATAATGGATCGGAGTCCGATCCATTATCCTCCCCAATCTGCAGATCCGGTCCATCCTGCGGGGTTCGTCGGCTTGCTTTACAACTTACCTTTTCATGGAGCGGGTTCGGTGTCACCCCCATGCGGTAGGTGTCACCCGGTGCGGGTTGCACCCCCCTGCACCTGTCTCGGGACGCCACAGCATGTGCTACAATCTGAACAGTTGAAAATCATTGCACAAATAGGGGGCTAACAGCGGTGAGGAACAAAATGTGTCCGTGTCGGTGGTGTCACTGGAAGAAAAACACGTCAGTGTCGGTGGTGTTACTAGAAAGAAAAAATGTCTCTGTGTCGATGGTGTCACTGGAAGGAAAAAATTACTCTTTGTTGATGGTGTCACTAGAAGGAAAAAATATCACTGTGTTGGTGGTATCACTGGAAGCAAAAAATGTCTCTGTGTCAGTGGTGTCACTGTAAAGAAAAAATGTCTGCGTCGGTGGTGTCATTGAAAGCAAAATAATTTCCCTGTGTCAATGGTGTCACTTGAAGGAAAAAATGTTTCTGTGTTGGAGCTGTCACTGGGAAAAAATGTATTTGTGTTGGTGGTGTCATTGTAAATACAAAATGTCTGCGTCGGTGGTGTCAGTGAAAGCAAAAAAAGTCCATGTGTAAATGGAAGCAAAAAAATGTCCCTGTTTCAATGGTGTCACTGGAAGAAAAACAAATAGGGAGCTAACAGCGGTGAGGGAAAAAATGTGTCGGTGGTGTCACTGGAAGGAAAACACGTCTCTATGTTGGTGGTGTCACTGGAAGGAAAAATTGTCTCTGTGTTGGTGCTGTCATTAAAAAGAAAAAATGTTTTTGTGTCAGTGGTGTCACTGGAAGGAAACAATGTCCACATGTCTGTGGTATCACTGGAAGGAAAAATGCCCCTGTGTTAGTGGTGTCACTGGAAGGGAAAAATGTCCCTGTGTCAGTGGTGTTACTGGAAGGAAAAATGTCTGCGTGTTGGTGGTGTCACTGGAAGGAAAAAAAGTCTCTGTCTGTGGTGTCACTGGAAGGAAAAAAGGTCTATGTGTCGGTGGTGTCGCTAGAAGAAAAATATGTCCCAGTGTTGGTGGTGTCATTAAAAGGAAAAAATGTCTTTGTGTCGGTGATGTCACTAAAAGAAAAATATGTCCCAGTGTTGATGGTGTCACTAGAAGGAAAAAATGTCTCTGTGCCGGTGGTATCTCTGGATGGCAAAAATGTCCCTGTCTCAGTGGTGTCACTGGAAGGGGAAAATGTCTGTGTCAGTGGTGTCACTTGAAGAAAAAAATGTCCCTGTATCAGTGGTATCACTGCATGGTAAAAATGTCTGTGTTGGTGATATCACTAGAACCAAAAAAAAGTCTGTATTCGTGGCGTCACTGGAGGGGGAAAATATCTCTGTGCCGGAGGTGTTACTGGAAGGAAAAAATGTGTCCCTGTCAGTGGTGTCACTGAAAGAAAAAAAAGTTCCTGTGTCAGTGGTGTCACTAGAAGGAAACAATGTCTCTGTGTGGGTGGTTTATCTAGGAGGAACAATGGTGCTGCATCACTATCAGTGGGCAGAACTGCGGCTGCATGGCTGGTGTCAGTGTAAGGAGGACTGTGAGTGGGATGAAGGAGGGAAGGGGGGCTGAGCTCTGAGGGGTGCATAGAACTAAATGGATCTAGGGGGCGCTCTGAGGGACTCTAGTGGCTCATTCAGATTTGTTTTATGATTTATAATAAAGTTGTGTTTTCATATATCTTTTTGTCATGTTTTATTGGTAAAATAAATATCCGCACCACAACGGGTCTAGACCTTCTCTACTCCATCCAATATTTTACGAAAAAATGTGGGCTATAATATTGCTTATTACCAAAATTGTCCTTCTGGTAACATTTCACCCCCAAATCCAATCGCTGTCCAAATCACCTCCGCAACATCTCCAACCTCCCCAACATCTCCAACCTCCCCAACATCTCCAACCTCTGCAACATCTCCAACCTCCCCAACATCTCCAACCTCCCCAACATCTCCAAGATAAGCCCGTTCCTAATCTCGGAAACCACTAAGCAACTTATTCACTCCCTTGTTATATCTCGCCTTGACTATTGTAACTCCCTCCTCATTGGCCGACCTCACCGCAGGCTATTCCCTCTTCAGTCTATCATGAATGCTGCTGCCAGACTCATCCACCTTACTAACCGTTCCATATCTGCCACCCCTCTCTGCCAGTCCCTCCACTGGCATCCACTCAGTGTCCTCCACCCCTCTCTGCCAATCCCTCCACTGGCCTCCACCCCTCTCTGCCAATCCCTCCACTGGCCCCCATTCAGTGTCCTCCATCCCTCTCTGCCAATCCCTCCACTGGCCCCCATTCAGTGTCCTCCATCCCTCTCTGCCAATCCCTACACTGGTCTCCATTCAGTGTCCTCCATCCCTCTCTGCCAATCCCTCCACTGGCCTCCGTCCCTCTCTGCCAATCCCTCCACTGGCCTCCGCTCAGTGTCCTCCACCTCTCTTTGCCAATCCCTCCACTGGCTTCCCATTGCCCAACAGATAAAATTCAAAACACTAACAATCACATATAAAGCCATTTATAACTCTGCCCCAAATTACATCACCAATCTTGTCTCCAAATATCACCCAAACCGTCCTCTCCGCTCCTCGCACAACCTCCTGCTCTCTAGCTCCCTTGTCTCCTTCTCCCATGCTCGTCTCCAGGACTTCTCCAGAGCTTCCCCCATCCTCTGGAACTCTTTACCCCAATTTATCAGACTATCGCCTACTCTGCTCACTTTTAGGCGATCCCTGAAAACTTATCTCTTCAGGGAAGCCTATCCTGCCCTCAGCTAATAATGGAATCTTCTACTCTTCCAACCAGTCCATCCCCCACAGTTATTACCTTTTGTACCACCACCCCCTCCCTCTTAGATTGTAAGCTCCCAGGATCAGGGCCCTCCTAACCCTCTTGTATTGAACTGTATTGTTGCTGTATTGTCTCCCGTTAGATTGTAAAGCGCTGAGCAAACTGTTGGCGCCATAAATCCTGTATAATAATAATTTAATTAAACAACATTAGCAAGGTGGTTGGATGTTTGGCTTGGAATTGTTACTGTTTGTTGAAGGTCTGTATTGTTGTCATATCACTATAACATTACCATGTCTGCACTGAAAATCAGATTTACAACCAGCTGGTCTGTATTGTCCTGTATTGTTTACATCACATAGATTCTGAATGGCCACTCCCGACCCATTGGTAGGTGGTGAGGTGGGGTCATTGACTTTGGCTGGACTCTATTCAAGACAACCTGACACAGAGCTTACCTCCCAGCTGGAGACTAAACAATGCACTTGGACCTCTCCTGGGCCAGCCTGGAGCCATTTTAGTTTCTGCAGAAAACTTTACAAATTGTAACACAAAGTTTTCTGTGTTTTTCATTGCATCAACAAGCTATATTTTTCAAACATTACAGAATACATGATCTAAGTTATGATTTTAGAAAACCTATAATATTGTATTTGAAAACCATACTGGCTACATATGCAAAAACATTTATTGTAGCCTGTCATTGGCCTTCTTTTTTTGCTTTACACAAATGTATGAATCTAGACTGGGAAAAGAAGAAGTGTTAGGCCCCATTCACACTAGGATGTTGTATTTGACACTGCGATTTTTCCTGGGATTCAAAAATGTCCTATTGTGAATGAGGCCTTAAGCTGGCCATACATGGATCAAAACTCAGCCGATTCAACAGGGACTGGCTGAATTTCAATGTATGGGCAGGTTGGTTGTACACAAGTGGATCTGTCGATCGAGTTATGCACAACCAGCCTGTTGGGTTTTTCCCGAACAATCAGTGTTGCTGACTATAGCCAGCAACATTGATCTTTGTTTTCCCCACTGACAGAATACAATACCACAGTGGGAAGGATTCCCCCATCCACCTCCAATGTGTGGATGGGGGAATCAGCTCATTTTTTGTTTTCGTTCAACCTAAAACTCAAAAATGAATAATGTATGGCCAGCCTTGGTTTCTATGCTAGTGGTCTACAAATTGCAGTATATGGACCACCATTTGCTCTTTAATTGCCTTGAACTGGCCCTTGGGGCACAATCCCTTCCATTGGCCCCAATGATGGAGCACAATTCCTCCCACTGAAACCACTGATGGTGGTACTATTTTTCCCACTGAACCCAATGATGTAGCACAATTCCTTCCACTGATATCATTTATGGGGCACTATTCCTCCCACTGTGCCTAACAATAGAGCACAAATCCTCCCGCTGATATCATTTATGGGGCACCATTCCTCCCACTGACACCAATGATGGGGCACAATTCCTCCCACTGATACCAATGATGGGGCACTATTCCTCCCACTGACACCAATGATGGGGCACTATTCCCTCCACTGACACCAATGATGGGGCACTATTCCTCCCACTGATACCAATGATGGGACACTATTCTTCCCACTGATACCAATGATGGGGCACTATTCCCCCCACTGATACCAATGATGGGGCACTATTCCCCCCACTGATACCAATGATGGGGCACTATTCCTCCCACTGACACCAATGATGGGGCACTATTCCTCCCACTGATACCAATGATGGGGCACTATTCCTTCCACTGATATCATTTAAGGGGCACTATTCCTCCCACTGATACCAATGATGGGGCACTATTCCTCCCACTGAAACCAATGATGGGGCACTATTCCTCCCACTGACACCAATGATGGGGCACTATTCCTCCCACTGACACCAATGATGGGGCACTGTTCGTCCCATTGATACCAGAGATGGGGCACTATTCCTCCCACTGATACCAATGATGGGGCACTATTCCTCCCACTGATACCAATGATGGGACACTATTCCTCCCACTGACACCAATGATGGGGCACTATTCCCTCCACTGACACCAATGATGGGGCACTATTCCTCCCACTGATACCAATGATGGGACACTATTCTTCCCACTGATACCAATGATGGGGCACTATTCCCCCCACTGATACCAATGATGGGGCACTATTCCCCCCACTGATACCAATGATGGGGCACTATTCCTCCCACTGACACCAATGATGGGGCACTATTCCTCCCACTGATACCAATGATGGGGCACTATTCCTTCCACTGATATCATTTAAGGGGCACTATTCCTCCCACTGATACCAATGATGGGGCTCTATTCCTCCCACTGATACCAATGATGGGGCACTATTCCTCCCACTGACACCAATGATGGGGCACTATTCCTCCCACTGACACCAATGATGGGGCACTGTTCGTCCCATTGATACCAGAGATGGGGCACTATTCCTCCCACTGATACCAATGATGGGGCACTATTCCTCCCACTGATACCAATGATGGGACACTATTCCTCCCACTGATATCAATGATAGGGCACTATTCCTCCCACTGATACCAATGATGGGGCACTATTCCTCCCACTGACACCAATGATGGGGCACTATTCCTCCCACTGACACCAATGATGGGGCACTATTCCTCCCACTGATACCAATGATGGGACACTATTCCTCCCACTGATACCAATGATGGGGCACTATTCCTCCCACTGATACCAATGATGGGGCACTATTCCTCCCACTGACACCAATGATGGGGCACTATTCCTCCCACTGATACCAATGATGGGACACTATTCCTCCCACTGACACCAATGATGGGGCACTATTCCTCCCACTGACACCAATGATGGGGCACTATTCCTCCCACTGACACCAATGATGGGACACTATTCCTCCCACTGACACCAATGATGGGGCACTATTCCTCCCACTGATACCAATGATGGGGCACTATTCCTCCCACTGATATCATTTAAGGGGCACTATTCCTCCCACTGATACCAGTGATGGGGCACTATTCCTCCCACTGATACCAATGATGGGGCACTATTCCTCCCACTGATACCAATGATGGGGCACTATTCCTCCCACTGATACCAATGATGGGACACTATTCCTTCCACTGATATCATTTATGGGGCACTATTCCTCCCACTGATACCAATGATGGGGCACTATTCCTCCCACTGATACCAATGATGGGGCACTATTCCTCCCACTGACACCAATGATGGGGCACTATTCCTCCCACTGATACCAATGATGGGGCACTATTCCTCCTACTGATACCAATGATGGGGCACTATTCCTCCCACTAATACCAATGATGGGACACTATTCCTTCCACTGATATCATTTATGGGGCACTATTCCTCCCACTGATACCAACGATGGGGCACTATTCCTCCCACTGATACCAATGATGGGACACTATTCCTCCCACTGATACCAATGATGGGACACTATTCCTTCCACTGATATCATTTATGGGGCACTATTCCTCCCACTGATACCAATGATGGGGCACTATTCCTCCCACTGACACCAATGATGGGGCACTATTCCTCCCACTGATACCAATGATGGGGCACTATTCCTCCTACTGATACCAATGATGGGGCACTATTCCTCCCACTGACACCAATGATGGGACACTATTCCTCCCACTGATATCATTTATGGGGCACTATTCCTCCCACTGTGCCTAATGATAGAACACAAATCCTCCCACTGATATTATCGATGATGGCACTATTTCTCCCACTGATATTATTGATGAAGCACTATTCCTCCCACTGAGTCCAACAATAGAACACAGATCCTCCTCATGACACCATTGATGGGGCACTATTTCCCCCACTGATATTATTGATGGGGCACTATTTCTTCCACTGTGTCCAACAATAGAACACAAATCCTGCGTATGACGCCATTGATGGGGCACAATTTCTCCTACGGATACCATTGATTGGACCCTATATCTACCAATGAGTCCATCCAAGCAGCACAATTCCTTCTACTGAACCTAATGATGGGGCACAATCCCACTGACACCATTGATGTGGCACTATTCATCCCACTCAGCCCAATGATGGAGCACATCTCTTCCTAATGTCACCATTGATGGGGGTACTATTTCTCCCTCTGAGCCCAAGGATGGGGCACAATTCCTCCTACTGACACCATTGATGGGGTACTATTCCACCACTGATTCCAACAATGGGGCAAAATTACTCTCACTGACACAATTGATGGGGCATTCTTCCTCCCACTGATGCTGATAATAGGACACAATTTTCCCCACTGACACTACCCAACCCTGGCCAATATTTTACTCCCACACACCACTGAATCTTCTTTAGCTACAGCCTTAAGCTGACCATAGCGGGATAGACATTTGCCCGGTTCAGCAGGAACCGGCTGAATTTCAGTCCATCTATGGGCACACTGGCTGTACTGAAGTCATTCTATTTCTCCACTTCAGTACAACCAGCCTGTCGAGTTTTTTTTTTTTTTGCCCAATCACTACCAGAGTTTATAAGCTTTTGGCAGTAATTACTGTATTTTGCTGGTGGGGAAGGCTCCCTGCCATCATAACACTGACTGTGTTGATTGGGTAATTGAGCCATTTTCTTTCCTTCAAACCTTGGTTGAAAGAAAGGAAAGGAAACTAGGCATAAGTATTGTTGGCATGAAATAAAAAGTGCTGTTATCCTCAGGATCTCCAGGCAAAAAGACTTTCAATAGATTCTCAAAAAAACATTCACTTAAATTTTATGTATAGCCAAACTTTTAAAGTAGGGAAGGGTTAAAACCCCTGCCATGGTATTTTATTTCTGTTTGTGACCTGTTGGGGCCATTTTTTCGCTCCCTGTTCCAGGAAGGCAATATGGATTTTTAGGAAATCTTTTAAAGTGATCAGAAGTCCCTTTTTGATAGTTGTCCCTGGAACATCTTCCCTCTCCTCTTGTTCTGGGGACAACTCTAAAATTTTGGATTTCTTCTTTCTTTCTTTTGGTAACAATGGTTTCCAGGCCAAATCGAGAACACGGACCTCAATAAAAACTTCAGAGGATCTAAATCTTTTCGACCCAAAATATTTTGCCTACAGATACATTTTAGGAAAACTGCCTATAGGGAGACATGAAACCAAATATACTAAAAAAACAGATTATTATTATTATTATACAGGATTTGTATAGCACCAACAGTTTGCTCAGCACTTTACAATATAAAGGGAGACAATACAGCAACAATACAGTTCAATACAAGAGGGTTAGGAGGGCCCTGATACTGGGAGCTTACAATCTAAGAGGAAGGGGGTAAAAAAGGTAATAACTGTGGGGGATGGACTGGTAGAAGGAATAGAAGATTCCGTTATTAGCTGAAGGCAGGATAGGCTTCCCTGAAGAGATCACCTAAAAGTGGGCAGAGTAGGCGATAATCTGATAGATTGGGTTAGAGAGTTCCAGAGGTTGGGGGAGGCTCTGGAGAAGTTGTGAGAAGCAGGAGGTTGTGGGAAGAACGGAGAGGATGGTTTGGGTGATATTTGGAGACCAGATTGGTGACGTAATTTGGGGCAGAGTTATAAATGGCTTTATATGTTATTGTCAATGTTTTGAATTTTATTTGTTGGGCAATGGGAAGCCAGTGGAGGGATTGGCAGAGAGGGATGGAGGACACTGAATGGAGGCCAGTGGAGGGATTGGCAGAGAGGGATGGAGGACACTGAGTGGAGGCCAGTGGAGAGATTGGCAGACAGGGATGGAGGATACTGAATGGGAAGCCAGTGTAGGGATTGGCAGAGAGGGATGGAGGACACCAAATGGAAGCCAGTGGAGGAATTGGCAGAGAGGGATGGAGGACACCAAATGGAAGTCAGTGGAGGGATTGGCAGAGAGGGATGGAGGACACCAAATGGAAGCCAGTGGAGGGATTGGCAGAGAGGGATGGAGAACACCAAATGGAAGCCAGTGGAGGGATTGGCAGAGAGGGATGGAGGACACTGAATGGGAAGCCAGTGGAGGGATTGGCAGAGAGGGATGGAGGACACTGAATGGAGGCCAGTGGAGGGATTGGCAGAGAGGGATGGAGGACACTGAGTGGAGGCCAGTGGAGAGATTGGCAGACAGGGATGGAGGATACTGAATGGGAAGCCAGTGTAGGGATTGGCAGAGAGGGATGGAGGACACCAAATGGAAGCCAGTGGAGGAATTGGCAGAGAGGGATGGAGGACACCAAATGGAAGTCAGTGGAGGGATTGGCAGAGAGGGATGGAGGACACCAAATGGAAGCCAGTGGAGGGATTGGCAGAGAGGGATGGAGAACACCAAATGGAAGCCAGTGGAGGGATTGGCAGAGAGGGATGGAGGACACTGAATGGGAAGCCAGTGGAGGGATTGGCAGAGAGGGATGGAGGACACTGAATGGGGGCCAGTGGAGGGATTGGCAGAGAGGGATGGAGGACACTGAATGGGGGCCAGTGGAGGGATTGGTTAAGAGGGGTGGCAGATACGAAATAGTTAGTAAGGTGGATGAATCTGATAGCAGCATTCATGATAGACTGAAGATGGGATATCCTGCAATTAGGCTGGCCAATGAGGAGGGAGTTACAATAGTCAAGGCGATAGATAACCAGGGAGGGAGTAAGTTGCTTAGTAACTTAGATGTTGGATTATAACGAGCTTTAGGAGAAAGGATATTTTTTTGAAGACAGTGAGGTGTACTTTACGAACAGAGACAACATTTTCTACGGAAAAGCCATTTCCAACAAAGGTGGAGGCCTTTGATACAACCACGTCATCTTATTTTTCCAGTAATATCAAGGCGAATCGCACCCTCAGCCATGTACTAGAGCTCCAACAGCAAGACTATCTGGCTGGGATTGAATTCTGTTAATTAGAATAAGATGGCTTTACTAAAACTGGAGAGTGCAGAATCTGGTGCACCTCTGCAAAGGAACCCATAGACTATTAGAAGCTTTTAGTAGCAGTAGTGTTTACCAGCAGGAGCCCAACACCCCCACACCCCCATCCCGCTTTACCCCCCCCCAGGAGGAGCAGCGTTTTGGCAGAAAAAATGCTTGTTGCAGTTAAAGGTGCCTAAATGCTAAGCGCATTTAATGCTTAAGCATTAATTCATTTCAATGGCCAGAATTATCATTGACTCTTGGAAATGCACCTGAAGGATTGTAAAATGATTAGATTCTTTTGCTAGAATCAGAAGTTATTTCTGCATAAATGCTGCTGCCAGGAGTGCAGCTTCTAGGAGTTTTTCTAAAGTTCTGTGTGTGTAAGGCCTTAGTAAATCAACAGCACTGTGCTGACAGGGGAATCCCTCCCACTGAGCCATTGTGTTCTCTCAGCAGGGGTGGGTGGCAGATCAGTGATCACTGCTGGGGGCTATAGTAGCTGCTAGCAATAATCGCATGTAAAATCCAACAGGCTGGTTGTACCCAAGTTGATCAACGAAATTCGAATCTCCTCCGCTCCCTGCTGATTCAGCAGAGATTGAAACCATCTATGGCCAACTTTAGACTGTCTATGCCAAACTGGTAAAGCCATTTACAACAAAGGTGGAGGCCTTTGACCCATATGGAAGAAAAATATATTTTAAATATATTCTAAAAATATTCTTCCCACATATATTGACATATTTGAAATATTACAATTATGTCCATATTCAAAATATATTTCAATACATTTTTAAAAATATTTTTTTTTAATATATTCTTCAGATTTTTTTTTACATAAAAAAGTAATTTTTACTTATATTTTTACATATATTTGTAAATGCATTCCAAAAATGTAAATTTGTGTTTTTAAAGGCATACAGTATATTTGAAATGTATTTAAAAAAATATTTTGTAATAAAAACGCATTTCAACATGCAGTGTATGTATGTATATATATATATATATATATATATATATATATATATAAATATATTTTAAATATATTAAATATGGCCAAAATCGTAGTATTTCAAACATATATCAATATATTTGGGAAGAGTATTTTTAAAATATATTTTTCTTCCCTGTGGGGATACAACCCGTCACCAAATATAATGCGATCCTATTTTGAAAGTAATTTAAAGGTGGTGCCGTGGCTGGGATTCGAACCAACGACCCTAGCACTGCCAGGTGGAAGTGCTAACCAGTTAGCCACTGTGCTGCCCATGTACTAGAGTTTTAACAGCATTACCTGCTGCAGACTTTTTGGCTGGGATTGAATAATGCTAATTAGAACAGGCTGTTCACACTTTCTGAGAGGTAATTGGATATCCCCAAGGAAACTAAGGCTGGTCATACATTATACAATTTTATGTCCAATTTCCTTTAGATTTACCTTCAACTATGTAGTGCAAGGGCTTGCCCAATTGGATACAACTGAAAGTGTTGTTTAGGTTTGACCTATTATATGGTTTTTGGTAAATCTAAAGCAAAATTCTCAAGAAATGTAAGGCTGGCCATACATTATACAATTTTCTTGAGATTTGTGGTTTATATTTACCAAAAACCATATAATATGAGGTCAAACCTAACAACACTTTCAATTGTACCCAATTAGGCAGGCTCTTGCACTACATAGTTGAAGGTAAATCTAAAGGAAATTGGGCAGAAAATTATATAGTGTATGGCCAGCCTTAAGCTGTCATACATGGATCAAAATTTGGCTGGTTCAGCAGGAACTGAGTAAAATTCGATCCATGTATGGCCACTTTGGTTGAATAGAAGTCAATCTGCAGACTGACTTCTGTTCAACTGCCCTGTTGGAAAATTTCTGCTCAATCAGCACCATGGGCAATAGACTACAGCTCAGATCTGAGTGAGGAAGTCTCCTATTGTCAGAATACAAAGACGCAAAGATTCCTCCACCTACATTGAAAGTGTGGATGAGGGAATCAGGTCATTTGTTTTTCCATTCAACCCACTTGATGAATGAAAAAAAGAAAAGACTCATCTATGGACAGCCAAAGAAAGAAAAAAATTTCCTGATATATGTTCTAACCATTTATTAAGATATATAAAAAATAGCTAAAGTTACAAATTAACTGAAATATGTTTCACCTTCCAACATTGCTTATAGGAGACCTTCTACATCGTGTGAAATAATTTACAGTGGGAACATGGAAGATAACGACACAAACACTTCTTTCAGAAAGCAGAAAGGTTTATTGGTAGAAGGATCAGCAAACAGTATTGATATGGAATGGAAGCATTTATAAGAAAATGGAAACAGTATTGTTCAAATCCTAAAAAAAAACTATAAAATACATAATAAAGGAAACTATGGCCAACGTTCAATTTTCATAACCATGACAATGATGAAAGTGCCTCTACAGCCCAAAACTTTGTTTTAGTTAGTTTAGGATGGAGTGGAGAAAGGTTATACATTGACTTTCATAGGTATTACATTTGTTAACGTTTATTTATAGCTAAAACTATTGTATTTGTTTTGGATGGAGATGCAACAGCAAGTGAGAGGAAAGCTTTCCAAAGTGAGCAGAATTTCAAGCAGTTGTCACCAGAACAGGTGTCTGTATTGGAAGACTTACATTCATCTCTTGTTCTGGTGGAAATGTTAACATTTTTGGATTTCCCATCACCTCCAATCACCATCACCAAGACAAATAGAAAGGAAGAATCTATCTAGCTGAGATACAGAAAATGATACAATTTCACAAGGGTTCCAATCCTTTCCTACTCTATCCAAAACTGGAAAAAAAAATCTTTGGGCTCTACATACATTTTAAATAAAGTCAATAATAAAAATTACATGAATTATATTTAAATGCAATTAAAAAATGTAACATTGAACTCTATTATAGTAATTAATTTATAATTCTGATGGAAGTTTTTGGATGAACATAGAAAGCGGCATAGAGGGGCTCAGTGAAGGTGGCGGTGAAGGTGTGGAGGTGTCTAATGGGGTCACACAGCTGGTAGAAGGACAGACGGCCAGAGTCATACTCCAAATAAATCCCAACATTCTTTAGAACTGATTTGGAATTTATATTTATCGAAGTTTTGTTGTGCCTGAGTTGAAGATTTGAAGGTCTTTGAATCAGGCTCCAGGATTTCTCATTACAGCCAATAAATGATTCATTTCCCACAATCTTCCGCTCCATGCTCTCAGATGCCACCCCTATCAGCCATTCCTCCGCCCCACTTACATCCACTTCCCAGTAATGTGTCCCAGAAGTAAAACTTTGGATACTCAATACTTGGTAACATTTAAACCTTTTAGGACCTTCAGGCCTGTTGACACCAATGTCAGTATGGGAAGCCCTCTTCCGTTTCTTTGATAGTATAATGTTATCATGAGCCGTATTTATGTCCAATAAAATGTCAGATTTCTCCAACTTTAAAAATTGTCTTTTTGCCACCAGATCGCTCAGGTTGTGATTTAAGATGCAAAGTCCTCTTTGCAGCATGTGTATGATGGCTCCCTCAGATATACATCCAGCAGTTCTGACATCATTGGTTGTGTCCCCCATCTGGGGACGAATATCCTCTATGTTGGGTGCCTTTTTCAACACAGTTATTGGATCATCAATATCACACAATTCTTTCATTTGATTGATTGTCTTTGACATCTCATCCTTCTGTTGCTCCAACTGCTGGATCAGAAAAGAGACCGAATTTGAGATCGCTATATTTTGTCTGCAGCTTTCCTTCAGGACTCTGTGCTCAACATCATCCAGCTGTTTCCTGATTTCTGTAAACATCTCAGTGACTTTCATGGCAACAGCAGATATTTTTTCGTACTCTGCTGTTCTATGATTTTCCAGATTCTGAATTCTCCTCTGCATCTCCTGTCTCTCAAAGTCTAATGCATTTGTAGAATCTCTTACTCTCTCCTTTATCTTCTCAGAGGCCTTATTCAAAAGGTCCACCTGGTGTCCTTTGTGGTCTCCAGCCACCCAACAAGACACACAGATAGAGGTACTGTCCTCCAAGCAGTAATATTTTAGGAGCTTCTTGTGTGTGGAGCATTTTATGTCCTCAAATGATGCGATGGGTTTGCATAAAATATGATGCGATGATTTGCTGTGGTTTCTCAAGTGCTTATCACAAAATGAGGCCTCACAGTGCAGACAGGTTTTCAAAGCTGGTGTAGGAGAATCGCAGTACGTACACAAGACCTCTGTGTCCTCCTGGTGAGCAGATATGAAACACTCCATGATGTTACACAGCTTCCGGTTCTTCTCCAGTGAAGGGCGCTGTGTGAATTGCTCTCTGCACTCTGGACAGGAATACTCTCCAGATGTTTCCTGGGAATCCAGCACAGTCACTATACAGTCCCAGCAGAAGTTGTGGCCACATTTCAGAGATATGGGCTCCTTATAAAGGGTCAGGCAGATGGAGCAGTTTAGCTCCTCTCTCAGGTCAGCAGATGCCATTGAAGAGATGAAAATGTTCTTGTGAGAAGGACATTAACTGTTGATGGAATATCAGCTCATGGGTCTTATACCTGGGGGTTGAAAGAGGTTCTTTGGAGGCCTTGTTATGCAAAGTGAGATCAGATGTCCTTGTAAAGTAAGACCCACCCTCCTCTAGTAACCCTTTATCTGCTGAGGACAGATTGTCTTGTACTTTGTTACCCTTGATTGAATAACTTGAGAAATTAAAAATTCAAGTTTTGGGACTTCTTAGATCCCATCTTTAGGCTTTATACACTTCTGAAAATGGTTTTGTCTTTTTTTATATTAATTAAAGCCTGAGGAGGGACCAAAGTGGTTCTGACTGATTGTATCTTTAATCATTTAGGTTGCCTAGTACAGAGGATGATCTTTTGTTGCATGCTAGTCTCATATCGCAAATGAGAGAGTTACTTTAGCCACACCGAAAGGTTTTACCCCCTTCATAACCAGGGCAATTTGTTGCTACTCAGCACTGCGTTATTTAAACTGGCAAAACTACACAAATGACATTTATATCTTTTTTTCCACACAAATAGAGCTTTATTTTGGTGGTATTTAATCACCTCCGGGGTTTTTTTTTATTTTTTTTATCATATAAAAGAAATTGTGAAATAAAATAATATTTTCTCCTTTCTGTTATAAAACATATCCAATAAAATCACATTTCTTCATAAATTTAAGCCAAAATGTATTCTGCTACAAGACTTTGGTAAAAAAAAATAATCCCAATATGTGTGAATTGATTGGTTCGTGTGAAAGTTATAGAGTATACAGACTATGGTATATAAATTTGAAAATTGATCCATCCCGATGTCCTGACTCGTTTCTAAGGCCCTTAAAATATCAGGACAGTACAAATATCCCCCAAATGACCCCTTTTTGGAAAGTAGACGGTCTGAGGTATTTAGTAAGAGGCATGGCGAGTTTTGTGACATGTTTTAGAAAATGAAGAAATTAATTTTTTTTTATTAACAATTTTACATACTGTCACCATAGGGTCATCATAGTGTGTCCGTGATAGGTGACAATGACTGGTGACAGTGTGAAAAAAAAAAAAAATTTAAATAATTTTTTATTCAATTTCACTTTTTTTTAACTGACTGGTGACAGTATGTTAAACAAAAAAATCTTATAAACATTTTTGAAAATTTTTTTTTATGTAAGCTCTAATGAGCAGGGCCCTCTGATTCCTCTGATAACTATGCTGTTTGCCCTCACACTGTAAAGCGCTGCGCAAAACCATATAATTCAATTTTATTTTTTTTTCCTTTTTTCAATTTTTTTTACTTTTTTTTTACTTTTTTTTTTACATACTTTTACCAGAGCAGTTCGGCGTCACCACAGTAAGGGATGAGATACACGTTCAGAGTGCTGAGGAGGTATGAATCTCTATTAGAAGGTCAAACGATATACAAACTATGATTTTTTAATGTTTGAGAACATTTTTTGTTTCAGATGCTAATTGTTTTTGTTGCCTTTTCCGATCATAAGTGGTCTGGGTCACTTGTTTTTTTTTATGTACTGATGTGGTGTGGAATTCGCACCGGTTTCAGTGCGAATTCCACTCTGCATCACAGTCGCACCCCGTTCATGTGAACCGCTGCGGGTGTGTATGTTAAGTTAACAGCGCCCCAAAATTGGTCCGCAAAAGGCAGTGCGATGTGCAGAATCGGATTGCATAGGTGTGAATACCCATGCGATGCGATTTTAGTGCAGACAAAAAAAAGGGTCCTGTACTTTTTTGTTGCGGACGCAGTGTGATTTGAGCCATATGAAATGTATGGCTCCGATCGCACCGCACAGAATTCACATGTGATTTGTACAGGAATGCGGTGCGGTTTCTGTGCGAATCACATGCGATATACCGCACCGCACGTATGTGAACCTGAGCTCAGTAAGATTTCTTTCTACCGACAGCAGATTTTGCTATATTTATTTTCTTTTTTGTATAGATCTGTATATAATGATTTATTTGTGTATATTCTGTATATGGATTTTATGTTTAGTGATTGTAAGACTTTTATAACAATTGTGTATGCTTAGGCACCCTCAAACATTCTTCAGTCACCTTCATAGCGCCCTCATCAGTCTGCAGTCCAATTTGCAATTTAATTGTTATGTATATATATATATTGCTGTTTACCCCAGTGGCCCTGGTAATCCACGATAAGGCGTCCAAAGTCGCATGACAAGTTGCGCCCGCCCCCCCAATGGGTACCATCCATATCTGTGCAACTTCAAGTCGCACCAACTTCAAAGTAGTTCCTGCACTACTTTGGTCTGACTTTCATGTGACTTGAGGGCCATAGACTTCAATGTAAACCCTCAAAAGTCGCATGAGAGTCGCACCTAAATGTCATACAAGCGACTTTTGTGTAACTTTATACAGCAGAAACAATTATCTTTAGTCAAAGCCAAAGTCGCACCAAAGTTGCATCAAAGTTGCATTCAAGTTGCACTGTAGAGTTGCAATAAAAATTGCACGATTTTGAAGTGTGAATGGATCCTAATTTGCTGCCCAGGGGGACTTTTACTTTTGTGGAGGGACTCCCAGTCACTTGGACCAATACAATGTGTATAGTTGTGGCTGTGGGTGTCAGGGTTGTCGGAGTGATATTTCCCTGTCCAAGAAGAGGAGCAGCGGGGGGCTGCGTTTGGGTGGGGGGAGAAGAAGGCGGCAGTCTTGGAGGGGGAGGAAGAACGTTTGGGTGCCTGTGTGCAGTGCTGCGACAATTCATGGCGCCATCTGGGCAAGGATGGCAAATTGTGCCCCTCCCAGGGGAAGGGGGCGGGGCTAACAGCGATGAGCGGTACAAAGTGCGTGTAATGTTTGTGGCATGTGCTGTACCAGTAGGTGTGCTCAGGGGCGTCCCTAGGGTTGGTGTCAGTCTGTCAAATTTAGATTTGTACCTAGCATTGCTGCCAAACTGAAAAATGATTGGTGGCAGATCCATTTTCAGAGGTTGTGTGCCATGCAGTAAGAAGGAGATATTTCACCATCCCACTGACCCCCGCACTGTAGCCGTGTGCATTGCAGGCAGTTTCAGCTTGGCCTTGTTGCATTGCACTTATGCCGTGGCCATGAAGCCAAGCACTGGGCCATGGCATGTGTTCCGCTCTTGATCACGGGGGGTTCTTAAAACGCAGCTCAACTGCTTGCTTTTACTGCCCTCTTGGTCTCCCATATGAACAAAATCATAAGGCCTTGTTTACACTTGCAGTTGGGGGACAGAAAAAAGGATGAGCTGTGTTTTTACTGCTTCCCGTCTGCTTCCGCCCTCCCTGTCCTGGGCTGTATGGGGTATACACGTCAGCAGCTAAATCCCCGACAGTACCGCCCACTGAATACGACCCAGGTAAGGGAATGGGGCTGAGCTGCAACAGCAAGGAATGCACGCAGTTTCGGGATCGGAAGGATCACTCCGCCAGGACTATGTGTTGATTCTCAGACACAGGCGGAGCAATCCTTGTCCTGCGGTCCCATGCAATTACAAGCCCCGGAGGGACTGATGATGTGGTGGGGGGACACTGATGTGATTGGGGTGACCTTGGACACAATGGGGGGGGCCCTGATGTGATTGGGGTGACCTTGGACACAATGGGGGGGGCACTGATGTGATTGGGGTGACCTTGGACACAATGGGGGGGGGGGTCCTCTGATATAATGGGAAGCTTCTGATGTGATGGAGGGACTAATGATGTGGTGGGGGGACACTGATATGTTTGGGATGACCTTGGTCATAATGGGGGGGGCACTGATATAATGGGGGGGGACCTCTGATGTAATGGGGGACCTCTGATATGATGGGGAGCTTCTAATGTGACGGAGGAACTGATGATGTGGTGGGGGGACACTGATATGATTGGGATGATCTTGATCATAATGGGGGGCACTGATATAATGGTTAAAATCCAGTAGAAGAGTTGTTCCAGAGGCCAGGTGCTCAGAGATGACTACTGCAGTGGGTAAGACTGTCAACGCTAGAGGCTGGAACTGTTGGAGACTGTCTGAGACTTTCCCTGGTGAAGTGGAAATAATGCCAGTTGGGAGACCCACTTGGCTTTCTCATGAAAAAGTTAAAAATGCTATACCTTCTAACGTGATAATTATTACTGATGATAAAAATGTCAGTGAAGCTCCTTGCTGCTGGGCTTACATTGGTGTCATGTGGACAAAATGCTAAGTCGAATGAGGTTGGGATGACCACTAAGCAAGATGTGTTATCTCCCCTAGCAACAATGTCCAAAGCAGCAGAGTTGTCGCTAGAGACCTACAAGAAGCTCAGTGAGCTGGAGGTTTCCCAGGACAAATGTGGTACCGCTCTGGTGAGTGTTCCTCCAGAGGTGAATGTACATGTGTTAAACAAGCCACAGGCTCAGGTTGCTAAAGGTTTAATGCAGTCTGCTAGACCTGAAAATGGATGGAAATGTTCATGTTTAATGGAGCGCCACCTGAGCACTGTGGTGAAATTGTGGTAGTGCAACCTTCTGGGTTTATTAATATTATCACTCTGGGGTGGTGAGATTTGTGATGTCTGCTGCTAAGACATTCTGTTTGTGTCTGTCCTTGGAAGGGTTGCCAACAGTCTGCAAACTTATTGGTAGTTTTCAAACCAGCTTGTTTGCCCATAAATCAGGGGTTCGCTTAGGCAGAGAACTGGGCTGGCACCTCTGCCAATACAGAGAAGCAAATTGGGCTTTTTTTTTTTCCTCTATATAACCAGGGTGAGTGCCAACTGCAGCGTCAGCAGATGGCTGCATTTGCAGATGCGGCTTCTCTAGTTCTGGCTGCCACCCTCGCAGTGAATATGTCCTCCATCACTCCACCTCTCCTTGGGAACCCAGTGCTAGTGGTGGTAGCAGCTTGAATCCTTTGCCTGCCTGGCAGCCTGCCCTCTACACTGAGTCCTGGGGTTAGCTGTAGCTGCTCTTCTGTATCTGCAGTTTTACTGTCAGAGGGGGATTTGAGGGTGGGAGTGCTCTACTGGTGGAGGGGAGCGATCTGGAGGAAAATGGGGTGTAATTTTATGTTTGCAAGGTGGTCAGCACTCCTGAACTCTACGCTCTGTGTGCTGCACTCCTGAACACTGCACTTTTTGTAACAAGTAAACCAGGCAACTTGTTCTGGGCAGGGGCGGACTGACAACTCATGGGGCCCCCGGGCAATAGGGGATCATGGAGGGGCCCCTATGTCCTTGCCCAAACTCAAAAAAGCCTATGAAAAAGGTACCAGGGCATCTCTTGGGGCCCCCTACTGACCCCAGGCAGTGCCCGGGTTTCCAAGTGGTCAGTCCGCCCCTGCTTCTGGGTATTCTTTACATAGTTAGACACAAGTCAATCCACTGTACTGGTGGAGGGGGGTGATTTGGAGGAAAATGGGGTGTCATTTTTGGTTGCAAGGTGGTCAGCATTCCTGAACTCTGTGCATGCTGCGCCCCTTTTCAAATGTAAACCAGACAACATACTTGTTCCGGGTATCATTACATGGGCAATCTGGTTGAGACACAAATCAATCCAGTTCAGCCAGTGTTTTCATATTGTGTTTATGCTGTTTAATTTGTAATAGGAATGCTGTCCTTTTTTCAGATTGTCAGTAAAATTTCCATGGTTTTTGTCAGTAAAAAGTCGCAGGAGGTTGGCAACCCTGCTCTTTAGACACAAACAGATCATAGTGCCTTCAGATTGGAGCACAGATAAAATAAACGGTGAGCCCGGGTTCACCCTGATGTGGTGCAGGATACAAAGTGTGGCTTCAATCTCACTGCACACAAATCGCATGTGATTTTGCATAGGAGTGTGGTTGCAAGGCTGCTGTGAATGGAGAGCCCTTTTTTTTTTGGGGGGGGGGGGTGCTCTTGATGTAACAGATGACCTGATATGAGGGTGGGGCTTAAAATATACCTAAAGACTCTTTAGTTTTAGATATAGTGGAGATGGATTAGAACCTCCATCAGGATCTATTGCGGTCTGATTTTCGCCCCCCCATTAGGGAGATTCACTCTCCCACTCTGTCCTGTTTACCAATGAGGAGTCCAGAATTTTGGGCTGCCCTTAGAGGGGAAATCTTCTAAAGGGGACACTAGTTCTGGTGACTTGGGGGTACCCAAAGGATTCCCTTAACTTGCAGGGATTTCCCCTCGCTTCCTGTTTTGGCTCTGGGACAGGAAGTGGAGAGAAATCTCCCCAATGGGCCACAAATGGCAAAAAAGCTAACAGGGTATAACCCTCCCATACTCTATCCAAAAGGGTAAATTTTGCCTATTCTACTTTAAAGTGTTACTATAAAGCATTCTTGTTATACTCTGGAACCTAAGGGGTTAATCCTCCACCTTTTGATCTTTACTTCTGATCCTCCCCTTCTTCCAGTGCCCCCTCATCTTCTGATATATTGTGTCACTCTGCAGTGCTCTTAGTGTGTATTGTTAGAGGGTTTTTTTTCTTTGGCTCTGTGCTGATCACATGTACTGTAGACGTCAGGGGTTCTGCATCCTCCAGCAAAATAACTCCTACAAGCTTTAACCAGTGATCTGCTGAACACTGATAGAAGTCACAAGACTGCTCTAACTGCTAATGAGAAATTAGCAGTTTATACTTACTAAAATTGTATTTCTATACTCTGTGTACTGTGGGACCAGATACAGTGACTGCAGAGTCCGGGGGGACCGGATACAGTGACTGCAGGGTCTGGGGTTTAGTAACACTTTAAGGGATAAATTTGCATTTCAGGGGGGGACCTCAGATGTGATATCTTCTGAGGTAAGGTGGGCTTAAGAGCAAAAGAACACTTTGGTGGGGTGGGGCCACCTCTGATGTAATGCGCATGCCACATTGGCTTCCAGCACAGAATCCCGCCCCCCCAAAAATTGCCTGGAGCAAATACACTTCTAGAAAGGTATTCAAGAAATTTCCGTACTGATTCTTTTTTACATTTAGCAATTAAAAACAAATGTTGACTCCACAAATGACAAGAGAATTTAATGTATAATTTCAAACAAAATTCTACATGTATTCCCAGCTCTCCAACTGGAAGAGGGAGTGGAAAGTATATTTAATTTTCAGAAACCATTAAAAGCTTTTTCCACTTTAGTTTTTTTTTTTTTTTGTAAGTTAGAGTATATTCTAAATTTAATCTATCAATCTCAAACCATTCAAACAACGCTTTTGCAAAGGTAAAAACCTAAAACTATATTTGCCCACTTAACATTTTAAATTAAAAATTCATACAATTTCATGTGCAACAAATGTTGACCCTTTTTGCTGTAGCTGATGGGTCTGTATTCTGTATCCATTGCATCACATGGATTTTGAAGGATCAGACCTGTCGTTCTCCGGCTGGGTGGTGGTCAGCTGAGGTCTTTGTCTCAGGTTGGATGCTAATGAAACTACTTCCTATACCAGTCTGCTTTGTTTTTTTTTTTTTGTTTTTTTTTTTTTTTTATTTTGTTTTGTTTTTTTGTCTAGATTGAAGAGAAGAAAACGCTCATTTTCTTCCTGTAGCACAGTCAAGTGTTGATGGGGAAATCCCTCCAGTAGCACTGTTGTATTCTGTTGGTGGGGAACCCTCCCCACCAGCAGAATACAAAGATCACTGTTGGCAATTTTTGGGTGAAACAGGATGGCTGCACTGAAGTTAATTGATTGACCAACCAGCCTACCCATAGATGGAATAAAAATGTTCTTGGTGAATAAAGCATAAAGCTCCGTTGGTAACACATGAACCAGATTTCCTGGCTGGGGTTTGATTATGTTGGTTAGCACAGGATGTCCACACATCCATTCACACCTTCCATGGTGCTCTTGGACAATCAGCCTTTATAAGCCATACCTCCCACATTTTGAGATGGGGAAAGACCTTCTTACTATATAACCAAAATACAAACCCCTACCATGTCCCACGTTTTATGGACCAAAAGGCATTATGAAAAACAACATTGCTTCTACCAACTGATTTCCACTTTTCCTTTTTTCATATTGGCAAATGTGAGAACATTGAGACTGGATGGATTGTTTGTGATAAAACCTAAAAGAAACCGATTTAAGTATTGTATATACAGGCCAAAAAGAGGGACAACTGAAAAGGTAGGGACAGTTGGGGGCTATGAGAAGTCCAGTTCAGGGTGGCTAGCTAGCTTAGATGTTGGTATAGATGAAACTGGGTCAGCTTCACCCTTCCTGCCATTGCCTTTTATTAAAGCTGCTCCATATGCTTTTCTATTCCTGTCCCACATTGCAGGAAAGGTGAACCTAAGCATGAGAGTTTATTTTGAAATTTAATTTATCTACTTTACACAACTTTCTGCAGGATATGTAGCCAATTTATACTACTAATTTACTTGCACATTTCATGTCAGTCTGCTTTCTTTATTTTAATATCACAACTTTGGGGAGAAAATTGTATAATGTACAACCAGCTTTAGTTGCCAATTTTCTCCAGGGGAAAAAAAACCAATTTCCTTTTTAGATTTACCTTCAACTATGTCGTGAGAGGACCTGTCTAATTGGATACAATTGGAAATGTTTAGGTTTGATCTCCATTTATATGGGTTTTTGGTAAATCTAAAGAAATTCTGAAGTGTGTGTGGCCAGCCTTACTATGGTTTCACACTGGTAATTGCTTTTAAATCTTCCACACCTTGCCCTATTCAGGGTTTTTTAAGTTACAACTCTGATCTTTTGTAATAAAAAAAAAAAATGCAGAACACACTAGTGAATGACGTATTCAATTAACGCTCACAAATGGGAGCAGACCATTGGTGGTGGTGCAAACTTTTTGGCTTAAATTTTAAGTGGCCGTTGGGTTTTTTGCCTTCTAATTTTATTGCCATCACATAGGGGTTTAATAGCACCCATACAATGGCATTCTGTACCCAGATAAGCTAATGAGTCAGCTTGTAAATGTAAAGTACTGTGCTGCCACCCATGTAGCCTTACATTCGCTGGAGCAAATGTCCAAATTGTAACTCTAGCCAAATATCGAAGGGGTTGAAGCTCTGTAGTGTGATGTCAGTCAGTACTTCTGTTGCAAGTGCACGAATATCACTACAATCTCCTCATTCACCTGGATGTGAAGCTTTTTATACTTGACTAGCAGCATTTAAAGCTCTCTGGATCCCCTGGCCTGTTCACACCAATTTCAGTGTAAGTAGCTGTCTTTTGGTCTTCTGATACGCTTGTATCAAAGTGTTCTTTATATCAAGTAAAATGTTGGTTGGATTTCTCAATGAAAAATGTCTATCACATCCTTCAGATTTTTTCTTTATAAAGTTCCATTACCTTGTTACACAGGTCTTTTCTGCTCCCCAAGGCTCTCTATCTAGCCTGCTCAGTGCGTCCATGTGTGGGCTAACAAACTTATTGGCTTGACATAGTTTAGTCTGTCTGAAAAAAAGACCATCTAGGTCAACCATAATTTTTTAATTTTTTTTTTTTTTTTCACCCAGGTGATCTAGAGGAAAGCAGACCCCAGCATGATCCAATTTACTCCAGGGGAAAAATTCCCTCCTGATCTCCTGAGGCAATCTGATATTTCCTGGATCAACTTTACCTATAAATGTTAGTATCCCTTTTTTTTTTTTTTTTTCTCTGAAGTGGTCAGAACCTACTCTTGAGGGAATTCCACATTTCCACAGCCTTTCTGTATTTAGAGATTAAATATATTTTTTTTTTCTCAAGACTTGGGAGTGCCCCCTTGTTCTGACCTTATGGTGAATAACTCTACAGAGTTCACTATATGGACCACTTATTATTTATACATGATCACCCCCCCCCCCCTAAACTGAATAAATTCAGTTCCTCTACAGTAATCTCTCCTCATAGCTGAGCTCCTCCATGCCTCATATCAGCTTAGTTGCTGTTCTCTGCACTCTCCAGTTCTGATGTCCTTTGTGAATTGGTTCCCAAAACTGTACTGCATATACTAGATGACGTTTTAATTGCAATTTAAAGCCACAGATTTGGGAGGTTAACCTTTTAACCTGAGTCTGCACCAAGGCCAAACATTCCAGGGTGGCAACATTAAGTTGATTGAACATGATTTGGAAAGGCTCCCAGCTGGCAATGCATACTGTAAGAGTCATGAGGTCTGCCAGCAGAGCTCAGACAGGGTTATTGCAAGGCACAGATCTGGGAAAGGCTACAAATTCTGCTGTAATGAAAGATCCCAAGAGCAGAGTGGCCTTCTCAAATGGGAGACGTTGCCACATCTGAGAAGAGCTGGTCACCCAGCCAAACTGACCAATTAGAGAAGAGTCTTGGGTAAAAGGTGACTAAGAACCTGATGGTCAGTCTGACTGTCCCACCTCTGCACAGGATGTCTGGAGCTCAAAGTTTCAGGATAATCACTGCAGCCTTCCACCAATCTGGACTTTATGGCAGAGTGGCTAGATGGAAGCCTCTCCTGTGCAAAACACATGTGCTTGGAGTTTGCAAAAAGGCTTTAAACTATATCGGGCTGCAACATCACAATTTTGGAAAGTGAATAGGGGCTGAATACTTCTAATGCAGTGTTTGTGGTGTTTTTTTTTTTTTTTTTTTTTTGTTCTCCCTTGTGGCTAGATCTCTTCCACTGTGCTATTGTGTTCTGACAGAGGGGACTCTTCCCAACCCTCGCCCCTTAAGAATACACTAATCAGTGCTTTGGCTGAAACGGCTGATTGAATGCTGGTTTGCCATAGACTGCTTTACCAGAAGCCAGCCTAACCATTTCTGTTGCACAGGGGGTATGAGCAGGAGGGAAGGGGGGTTGTTGGCCGGCCTGGATATGGCCAGTTCTTGCTGACCCAGATGTTGAGTCACTTATACCCAGCTTAAAATTTTTCCCTCACTTTTCCACTTTCTTTTCATTGGGGCAGGAAGTGAAGGGTAATCTCCCCTGGACAAAGCCAACAGATGTTCTAACAATTTCTTACTATATTCAAATAAAAATATCTAAACACTTTTACTGAAGTGTCACCTTCCAATGTGACACCGATCCAGGAGGCCAATAGTTCGCTGCAATACTTACAGAATTTGGAGAAAACTCACTCTTGAGTCTCGAGGATGGGGAGAGGGGTAGAAAAGACTCAAAAGGGTTTTTAGCGGGGATAGAAGGGAACCAACTCCACCACCTTTCTGTCGTCTGGGTGAGAGTCCAGTGGAGAGAGCAGCAGGAGAGGCAGTCAGATGCTTGAAGCCAGGTTTCAATAATTGCAAGTAGGTTAAGGGAGTGGGAGACTATCGGGGACAGTAGTGAGCTTGTTAGTGGGCATTCCAGGGGGCACATGGGGGGGGGGGGTTTGCAATCAGGGGTGATCAAGCATAAACTGAGTGGTTTGCTTCTGTTGCCAGAGGAAGGAGGGTGCTGGGTGTGGAAGTGAAATACAGGAGGACCAGGATTAGGTGATCTACCCAAGGAAAATATGGAGGCAGGCCGTATGAGTGCACACAACTCCCTGTCCTGGTGTTTTGGTCAGCATGTGAGTTCTGTATTTACAAGAGGTGAATGGACAGTAGTAGGGAGGGTAATCTGTATAAGCTTTGGGGTGGGGACATTTTTAGAACTGATACCAATGAGGATGAGTAGTGGGGGGCATATTAAAGGGTAGAGGGAGTAGGAATGAGCTTTGTGAGATGTTTGCGCATGATTTGACAGGTTACCTATGATGTGAATGTGGAGCTCATGTACAAGAGGGCACCTTGAAGTAAAGGTGTGGACCTCTGGGGATGATGGTTATTCTGAAGGATGTTTTTGGAAAGCTGTGCATAGGGGGTTCAGTAAGGGTAGCAGTGGAGGTGTCTGACAAGGTATCGCATCTGGCAGTAAAGGCAGCCAGCCTCATACTCCAGATGGATGCCAACAGTCCTTAGTAAAGAGTCTACATTTGTAGTGTGCCTGACATGAACCCTTGATTGACTCAGACTCCAAGGTTTGTCTTTATAACCTATTAAAGATGCACTTCCTGCAATCTTTCCCCTCCATGCTTGGAGTAGCCACTCCTATCGGTCATTCCTCTGCTTCCACCCCATCCGCTGCCATGTGTCCTGGATGGTAAGCTTTGTATACTGAATACCTGGCAGCATTTAAACCTCTATGGACCATCTGGCCTTTAAATTGTGTGCTGCTTTGAGAGATAGGTGATTGAAGACAGATGCTGTGAAAGTTATTGCTGTGACTGAGAGGAAAGGGGTGATGGCTGCCAAGAGCGCAAAAATGAAGAAAACTAGGTCAAGGGTATTGCCATCAGTCGAAGTGTCCATTGTGTTGGGTCAAAAGGTGAGATTACAATTGCCAAAAATGATGGTGGTTATTTCAGGAGAGAAAGTAGGGTAGCCAGGAATGAGTATTCAAAGCATGACACCGGTCCATGAGGTTACTGGATCTCTACAGTTCCTACAGAAACTAGAGAAAACTGACCAATAAGTCTCAAAAGGAAAGGCTAGGAAGGACTCGAAAGGTGCTCAGTGGGGATGGATGCAAACCACTTCCTTTCAGTCCACCAGGTCTAGTGGAGTGAGTCCAGTGGAAGCCTCCATTGGAGAGGGTAGCAAGAGAGCCTGAGTGAAGATGCTTTATATCAGGTTTCAGTAATTGCAAGTAGGTAAAGGGAGTGGGAGACAAACCTCATGGTCAGAGGTGAGCTTGTTGCAGACAAGGTGGCCATTCCAAGGGGCATGAGAAGGGTGCCTTTTTTTGGGGGGGGGGGGGGGGGTGTTATGATTAACTTGCATGGATGGCTGCTATTGCCAATGGAAGGAGGGTGCCAGATGTGGCAGTGAGATACTGGAGGACTAGGATTAGGGGGATTCCTAGATATTGGGAGCAGGATGTATGAGTGCGTGTACCTCCCCGCCCTGGTGTTTGGGTCAGCATGTGGGTTAATTATTTGCAAGTGGGGATAGGGAGAGGGTGATATTTAAAAGCTTTGGGGTGGAGAAGATGGGTAAATGATTACGTGTGTGTGTGTGTGTGTGTGTGTGTGTGTGTGTGTGTGTGTGTGTGTGTGTGTGTGTGGCCAGTTACCTCTGTATGTGGGGCTTATGTAAAAAAAGGAGCACCCTGATGGGATGGAGGGATGTCAGATGGGATTGAGTCACTGATGTGTTAAAGAGGGGGTCACTGATTTGGTGGGGGTAATTCTGAGGGATTGTTTTGGAAAGTGGTGTTTTTAGGGTTCAAAGGAGTTCTTGGCTAGCCTCATACTCCAGATGGATCTCAACAGTATTTGGTAAAGATTTGAAGTCTATATTTGTACCAGTGTCCCTGTGCTTGACTTGAATCCTTGAAGTTGTTTGACTTGGGCTCTGATTTGTCATTAAAACCTATTAATTATACTTCTTACAATCTTCCCCTCCATGCTTTCGAGTGGCCACCCTGATCAGCCATTCTTCTGCTTCACTCACATCCACCTCCCAATGTCCCAATGTGTCCTGGATGTAAAGCTTTGTACACTGAACCTGGCTGCAGTTAAACCTCTGTGGACCATCCAACCTGTTCAGTCACATCGTTATCAGTATGGGTGGATCTCTTCTGGGTTTTTTTTTTTTCTATAAACTCATGAGCAGTATTTATATCCAGTAAAATGTCAGATTTCTTCATCAATGACAATTTGTCTTATCAGAACCCTCAGACTCCATTAAGTTGTAAAGTTCTCTAGTGTCTGAGATCATTCCTTCATTCTTACAGCCAGGATTTCTAATATTGGTTGTATCACCCCTCCAAGGATTGTCTTCCTTTTCCGCAGCACCCTATTGTCCACAATTACAGCGGTCATATTGGGGCGCTCCTGACTTGGTCAGAGCCGCATCGATTTCCAAAGTGGTGCATGCATTACTTTTGGTGCAATTTGCTTAGACTTCTGTCAGATGTCTTACAAATTGCCCCTGAAATCGGCATGTCCCCCTGACTTTGAAATCATGTGACTTACAGTGAAGTCGCACTATTTCAGTGTCAGGCTTGATGTGACCGGGTGTAAGGTGGCATTTTAAAGACAGTTATTGGATCTTTGCTGCACAGTTCTTTCCTCTGATTAATCTTCCTGGACACTGTCCTTTTTGCTTCAGGGACTGGGATATCTGCTTACTGTCTGCATATCTCTAGTAGGACACTCTTCTCTATAGAAATTATTGAACATCTGGATGTTGTAAATGGCTCGGTGGTGCTTCAGATAAAGGCAAAAAAATTTTCAAATTTCCTCCTGTAATTGTCCTGATTCTCCTGTCTCTCAGGATCCAATGTATTTGCAAATTCTCAGTTTCTTTCTCAGATCTTAAGCTCCATGGAGTCTATTTGTAGTGCTGTTCTTGCATTGAGCTTTGCTGTTCTTTGCCTCAGACCCCATGATTTGTCATTGTCAGATTAATTTGCAGCAGTCTTCCTCTCCCTTTTCAGTGGCCACCACCATCCCTATCAGCCATACCTTTGTGTCCCAGATGCAGAGCTTTGCATACTTAATACCTGGCAGTAGTTGAACCTCTGTGGATCATTTGGCCTGTTCACACTATCAGTATGAGTGGCCCTCATCTATTCCTTTTTGATATATAGGCTTGAGTGTTTATATTTAGTAAAATGTTTGGATTTCTCAATCACTGAAAATTGTCATCAGATTTTTCAGACTGAGTCAAGTTGCAAAGTCCTCTGTACTATCCGAGACCGTGGATATATTGGTTGTATCCCTTATCCCAGGACTAATGTTGTCTCCATTAGGTGGCATTTTCAAGACCGTTAAAGTGGCTGTAAACTCTTATTTACACCCAGTGAAGTGACTGGTCTCAGGTGATAGGAGTGTGAAACATATCATTCTCCCTAAATTGTACCTGTTTATCTGCAATCGTCTCCTCTACATCTGATCAAAGTGCTGAGTTTATACAGCTTATAAGTTCAGAAAGGGAGCAGAGAGCTGAAATTACACACTGCAGAGCTCAGGGAGAAGAGCTGATTGGAGAGGACACGCTCCTCAGCCTGTGATTGAGAGCTTCAGCCAGGGGCGGACTGACCATTTGGAAAGTCAGGCACTGCCCAAGGGCCTGGGGTCAGTAGGGAGCCCCATGAGATGCCCCTGGGCTTTTTTTATTTTTTTTATAGGCTTTTTTGAATTTTGGCAAGGACACAGGGGCCCCATGATCCCCTATTGCCCGAGGGCCCCATGAGTTGTCAGTCCGCCCCTGGCTTCAGCTATTTTCCTGTGTGCAGTGTGCTAGAGGTCTCTCCATGTCAATTTTTTTTTTTTTTTTTTCCTTTTTAGGAAAACTTGTCAGTGATTTTGTGCCAAGAGGATCGAAGCAGCAGACAAAACACTTAGTGCTCTTCATTGAGACAAGTACACACTAGAGAGGGATGTGCTTGTTCATATCTCATGTCTGGGATCTTACAGGTCTTACAAATGGAGGTATTATCCTCTGTGCAGTAAATCTTTTTTTGGCTTCTCCTGGGGGTGGTGTACAGCTGTCATTCATTCACAGCATTGTGTCAATGAATAAGCTACAAATCTGCCACCACAGCAGACTTCTTGTGGTTCCCAATCAACTAGAAAGGCACTGAGCACATTTAATGGGTTTTTTGTGTTTTTTTGTTTTATGCAGAATAGCTCAAGCTCTGTCAGATTGGATGGAGAGCGAATCTGCACAACTATTTTCAAGTCTTGCCACAGATTCTCAATTGGATTTCAGTCTGGACTTCGGACCATTCCAACACACAAATATGCTTTGATATAAAACATTCTATTGTAGCTCTGGCTGGATGTTTCAGGTCATTGTCCTGCTGGAAAATGAACCTCCACTCTGGTCTCATTTTTGCAGACTCTTAACAGGCATTCTTCTAAAAGTGCCCTGTATTTGGCTCCATCCATCTTTTGATCCACTCTGGCCAGCTTCCCTGTCCCTGCTGAAGAAAAGCATTCCCACAACATGATGCTGCCACCACCATGTTTCACAGTGGGGATGGTTTGTTGAGGGTGATGTGCACTTTTTTTTGCCAAAAAATCTAAGTTACACTTACGGTAACTCCTTTTTTCCAATAGTCATTCAGGACAGCACCTTGAGACCTCAGCTCCTCCCCCTGAGGAAACACCTCCTGCCCAAAGAAAAATACTGACACTCCCCTCCGACCTTAGTTCTTGGAATAGCCCTCCGGTCACTTGGGGACATAAAATGAGACTCCCAAAAAATACCATAAGACATCTCTCATAATTGTTATACAACAGAGGGTGGGTAACCAGTGCTGTCCTGAGACTATTGGAAAAGGCGTTACTGTAAGTGTAACTTTGCTTTTTTTTTTTTTTTTTTCCCCCTCTTGTCTTTTAAGGACAGTACCTTGAGAGGATAAGCAAGTACTCACCCTTAGGGCAGGCACTGCTGCTTGCAGCACCTTACATCCAGAGGCCTGCTCTTGCACCGAGACCATGTTGAGTCTGTAATGCCTAATGTCCCATACCTGGACCAAGTTCCGGCCCTACAGATCTATCCCGGAGAGGCCCCTGCCTGTTCTGCTTGTGTGGCTGCCATGGCCCGTGTAGAATGAGCCCTGATTTCCTCTGGGACCTCTAGACCCTTGGCCTGATATGCCTGCTCTATTGCTAGTCTCAACCATCTAGCCACTGTGCACCTGGAGGCTTTGTCCTTTCCTGGTCCCCTGCAAAAGAAATAAGAAAAAAAAAATGAATCTGTACTACGAAACTCCCTAGTCCTGTCTAGGTAAAGGAGTACACACCACCTTACATCCAATGAGTGAAATCTTTCTTCTGTCACCTGAGGGATTAGGGTAAAACAAAGGTAAAACTATATCCTGCCTCTAGGAAAATCTAAAGCTACCTTGGGAACAAAGGATGGATCTGTCCTGAATACCACCCTATCTGAAAAAATTTGCAAATACCGCTCTGAGACAGAGCTGTCAGCTCACTCACCCTTCTCGCTGTGGTGATTGCCACCAAAAATACAGTTTTCACCGTGGGAGCCCTAAGGGAGCAGAAACCTAGGGGCTCAAACGGTGGCTCCATTAACACTTTGAGTACTTTGGAAAGGGTCTACTTCCAACCGGTCTCTGTCTTGGCAGAGCCCTGAAGAACCTTATGACAAATGCCTCCTTTGCTAATTGGGATTCCAAAAATAAACTTGGTGCCGATACCTGGCTCTTGAGTGTGCTGATTGCTAGCCCTTTATCGGCCCCCGCCTGCAAGAACTCTATCACCGACACTAGGCTATGGGTATCTCCTGAGGCCCTGTAGCACCAGCTGTTAAAACACCTCCAGACCTTCCTATAGATGGCCTGGGTTTCCTTCTTCCTACTAGCTAAGAGTGTAGAGACCACCCTGGCTGAGAATCCCTTTGCTAGCAGTAACTGTTCCTTAGAAACCATGCCCTCAGTTTTCATCTCTCCACCCTGGGACATGGGACCGGTCCCTGCGACAAAGTCCTTCCAAAGAGGTAGCACCCAAGGTGGCCGAATAGCTAAGGTCCTCAAAGTTGAGAACCCTGCTTGATGGGGCCAGTATGGAGCTATCAGGATCAGAGAGGTTTTCTCCAATCTGAACTTCCTCAACACTGCTTTTTTTGATTGAAAAGATACTTTTATTACAGAAGCATCAAAAACAACATGATACGTGTAATCGGGGTACATCTCACCCTGTACTGCGACGCAGCGCACCACATAGCAATACAGTTCAAGCATACAATAAATACATTCAGAAATAAATACATTCGCTCAGCGGTATGATGCCTGACGTGATGTGCAGAGGATGAATCCCCAGACCGCCACGTCATGCATGACGCCGCTTACCCCAAAAACCATAGCATCCTGATACACAGTACTAAGTCATGCAATAAACGAAAGCGAAAAAACCGAAAAACCGAAAATCACAGTTTACAATAGGCATCGGGTGTGTGGGGGGGGGGGAAGGAAGGGGGAAACACAGGCCCGAAGCTTTATTGAAAGACAAAGACACGCAAGGGGGAGTAGGGGGAAGGGGGAAATCTTCAGACGTCCTCTTCCTCCTTAAAGTCCATCAAGGAATAGTCTCTGAGCAGACTGAGGATCAGTCTGCGGCAGTCCTCAATGGACATCCTCTCCCGCTGGTGGATGAGGCGCTTTCTGGCGCACCATAAAGCGTCCTTAAAACAGCACAGCACCCGCCAGGCGCCGTCAATGTCCTCCAGAGAAAAGGTTCCACAGAACAGTCCGTTCAACACCCCAAAGTGAGTGATGGCTGTCTGTGGCACAAAGTCCTTGAGTTCAGGTTCCAGGGCCCCCAACAGGGCCTGAGCAAATGAGCACTCCCAGAAAACGTGGTAAGACGTTTCCTCGTGGATGATGCAGAAGGGGCAGTGTCTGTATCTGCTCAGGTTCCTGGCATGCATAAATGTCCTAAGAGGCAGTCCCCCCTGGATAGCCATCCATGCCAGGTCTTTGTGCCTGTTGGTGAGGATGTTGGAAGAAACGTTCCTCCAGACCACCTTACAGGTGTCTGAAGGCAGGCCTGGAACCGACTCCAAAATGTCGCTGGCTCAGATGAGCTTGTAGATAGTCTTTGGCTTCCACAAGTCAGGCTTGACTCCCTGCAGCCCTTGCTCCCTGATGAACTTGAAGGTGTCCAAGTAGTACCAAGGAGTGTCCCAGTTGTAGGGGATGGAACTATCCCAAGTGTCCCACCCCAGGGACCTCCAGAGAGGCAACAGGAAGAAGCGAGACATTGCGTTCCCGCCAGAGTCCATAATCCGTCTTGGCAAAGTTCTGCGGATGCAGTTGCAAGCAAAGAACACCCTCAGTTGGGTGGCGATGTCGGGCACGCCCTTACCGCCCTTGAGGGGTTTCTTGAACATGACTGCCCGCTTCACTCTGTCCATCTTGGAGCCCCAGATGAAGTGAAACACCGCCCTGGTGATGGCCTTGCAGGTGTTGACCCGAGGGGGCCAGGCCTGGGCGAGGTACTGCAACACAGGTACTGCAACACAGGGAGAATCTCGCTGCGGAGTACCAGTGTCTTCCCTTCGATGGTGAGGTCTCTGAGGCTCCAGAGTCCAAACTTTTGGCGCATCTTGGCCAGTCTCTCCTCCCAAGACTTCAGGGCTGCGCCCTCGGCACCAAACAAAACTCCCAAAATCTTCATGAAGTCTGTCTTGATGCCAAAGGGCATGGATGCAGAAGAAGGCAGGAACCACTTTCCGAAGAGCATGACTTCCGACTTCCCGCAGTTGACCTTTGCCCCCAAAGCTTGGCCGAAGTCCTCGCAGGTCTGGACGAGCAGGTCGATGGAGCGCTGGTTGGCACAGAACACCGTCACGTCG
Source organism: Staurois parvus (assembly GCF_062004578.1). Taxonomy (NCBI): domain Eukaryota; kingdom Metazoa; phylum Chordata; class Amphibia; order Anura; family Ranidae; genus Staurois; species Staurois parvus. Next base: position 186,892 of record NW_028319412.1, read on the forward strand.
TCCATGTAGAGCGAGCACTTCACTTCCCGTCTGTCTGGTACCGGTGCGGTGATTCCCCCGATCTCTGGATTCCGTCTGATGCATTCGGCGAAGAGCTCTATACAGCAAACAAAAAGCAGAGGTGAGAGAGGACAGCCTTGTCTGACCCCGGAGAGGACCGGGAAGGGGTCAGTCTTCCAGCCGTTCACCTGCACGGAACTACAAATGTCATTATACATGATGTCAACATATGAACAAATCATTTCCCCGAGACCAAACCTGCGCAGGGCTCTGCACATAAACCCATGGGAGACACGGTCAAAGGCCTTTTCCTGATCAAGACTGACCAGGGCCGCGTGCACACGGCGGTCCTTGATGTATTGGACCGTGTCCCGGACAAGCGCTAGGCTGTCCGCAATCCTGCGGCCAGGAATGCCACAAGTCTGATCCGGGTTGATGATCTGTCCGATGACAGCCTTCAGCCTGTTCGCCATGACTTTGGCAAGGAACTTGTAGTCCACGTTCAGGAGAGAGATGGGACGCCAATTTTTCAAATCACATCTCTCCCCCTTACGCTTGTACAGGATCGTGATCATCCCCTCCCTCAACGAAGGAGGCATCTTGCCCTCCACCACCATCTCCTCGTACAGCTCGAGCAGGTCCGGGCCCACGAGATCCCACAGCGCTACATAGAGCTCCGCTGGGAGACCGTCGCAGCCCGGGGTCCTGCCTTGCCTAAAGGATTTAGCGGCAGAGTGCAGTTCCTCCAACGTCAAGGTGGCCGACAAACCTGCAGGATCAATAGCGTTAGAGATACCTGACAAGAACCTGTCGGCCGCTTCCGAGTTTGTTTCTTTGGGGGAGTAGAGGTCGGAGTAGTAGTCGTTGACCACTTCCATCACGGCCTCCTTCCCCTTCTGGAGTGTTCCAGTCTTGTCGCGCAGCTCCGACAGGGGTGTGTGTCCTGAGTGGAGTTTCCTGAAAAAGAAAGAGTTACACTTCTCACCTTTCTCGAGATGCTCCACCTTGGCACGGAAGACAATGTGCCTGGATTCTTCCTCAAAGTGCTTTTTCAAGCACTTCTTGGTGTCCTCCAGGTCTTGCCTCACGTCCCAGCCACAGTGATGAAGGTACTGCAGGGACTGCAGCTGACGCTGCAGCCTCCTGAGTTCCTTCCTCCTGGCACACACTTGCTGGCGTCCCCTGGCCTGAAAGAAGCTGCGCAGCTTGACTTTCTCGAACTTCCACCAGTCGCTTACCTTAGGAAAGAAAGACTTCTCCTCTCGCCAGGCACCGTAGGTTTCCCTGAGCTCCTCTAGCAGTTCCTCATCATCCAGCAGGGTGCAATTCAGCTTCCAGGAGCCTGGGCCCAACACTGCTGACAGTGTTGCGACTGGGGGAAAGGCGTAACATAGGAGGAAATCCCACTCCTGTCCTAATGCATCCACTGCCTGAGCCCCATCCCACCAGTTTAGTGAGAAGAATCTCAGAACTTTGCTGTTTTGACCTGACGCAAATAGGTCTATGCCTGGGGATCCCCATTTTCTTACAATGAATTGGTAAACCACTCCAATTCTCTCAGTCGCTGTCTGCTTAGGAAATCTACCACCCAATTTAGTTTCCCTTTTTTTTAGATGTAAAGCCGCTAGGGAGGCGAGATTCACTTCTGCCCATGGTAGAGGCATCGCCATCAGATCCCAGAGAGACCTGCTTTTTGTCCCTTGCCTGTTCACATAGGCCACCACTGTCATGTTGTCCAAAAGGATGTGGACACAATGGCCCCAAATCAAATCCTGGAAGGAACAAAGTGCTTCCCACACAGCCCTTAGCTCCTTCCAGTTTGAAGATTCCCCTCTTCTTGAGACTACTCGCCCTGTACCACTAATTCCCCTAGGTGCGCCCCCCATCCTTGGGCGCTGGCATCTGTTATCTCCCTGACCACTGGGAAACTCCATAGCAGCCCCTGAGTTACGCTGGCTGTCTTCCTCCACCACTGGGATCTCTGTACTTTGGAGGGAATCTGCCCCTTGGAATCTAACGACTGTAGTTGCCAGTCCCAAACGCCCAAAATGACTAGTTGCAGGGGCCGTAGATGCAATCCCACCCACTGTACCGCCGGAATGGACTTGGTTTACAGCCCTAACACTGACATAGCCTGCCTCAATGATATTCTGCGGCTTTCTAGTAGCCGCCTGATTTCCCCCCCCCCCCATCTAATTTGGTGAGCTTCTCTGGGGTTAGCATGGTCTTTTGACAGGTGGAGTATATACCCTAGATAAGTCATCCTCTGGGATGGGATCAAACTGGATTTGTCCAGGTTCAGCAGCCATCCCAAACTCTCCAGATGGCTTCTCACCACCGCTTTGTCCAATGCAAGCTAATCCACCGAGCTTGCAAACAAGAGCAAATTGTCTAAATAATCAAGTCACTGCGGTTTCTGGGGCTGTTCAGGAGGACAAAATATCGCTCCGCTCTGGCCTTCTGTCCTAGGGGCCTGTCTCTTTGGGAGACGAAACTTCCTTCCCCCTAGATCCTGCATTTTCCACTTCAGGGGAAAGGACTTCCGTACGGTCTAACAGTTTCCAACCCTGTCCATCAAATTTTTGAAGGAGTCAAAGGTGTTGGTCAGTTCCCTTACTGATTTAACCAATCACCCTGAACCGGACTCTTCCCTCACTAACCCCTCTATACATGGCCCACATAGCACCTTCTTCCATGACTCTTTGAGGGTCGCCTTACAAGATGGGCATTTCCGCCTTGGCTCCAGGTGTTTGAGCTTTTCACAGGCTTTACCCTGAAAAGACAAGAGGGAGAGTTACCCCAAAACCAAGCTAACCCTTCCCCCGGGCAGGGAACAAGGGCCTGACTCTGTAAGCGTGGCCCTACCCTAGACCCTCTGACCACAAAGAGGGCCGGGAACACCCCTGGAGCTAGGGGCCCATAGGTAGGGGAGGACTCCACTGAGTCGCCTTACCTGAGTATGGCTGGTGCTAGCCTCACCTGGTCCCCGTGCTTCTGCTCCGGACAGGAGGGTGGTCACCTCTTCCACGGTAACACCTGTCCCCAGAGTCTGTTTCACCCCCATCTTGCCACCGTCCCTGGTGTATAAGGCCGCAGCCGGAAGTGGAAGCAGCGACCCCCGGGAGAAGCACCGCCCCCTCCGTCAGAAATGACGTCGCCTGGCGTGCTCCAAAGCCAGCGTGAATGGGAGGAGCAGGACTCGATTCCCCTCCAGACCTCACCAAGCACACCCCAAAACACTCCAGAGGGGGGGCGGCGGACAGGTTAGTGCCGCTTCTCTGTAACCCAGAGACCACAGCCCTGTCACCGCAGCCTTCCCTGGGGGATAGCAGCCGCCTCACCAGCCTTCACCCCACACTGCTCCACCTGGTTCCGGACCCCAGGCACCGCTGTCCCCTGACAGCACCTGGAGAGGCTTCCTAAAGATGGCTCACCACCGGAGGAAACCGCAAAAAACTGAGGTTGGAGGGGAGTGTCAGTATTTTTTATTTGGGGTGGAGGTTTTTCCTCAGGTGGGGAGAAGCCGAGGTCTCAAGGTGCTGTTCTGAAAGACTAGAGGGGAAAGGTCAGTTTTGGTCTCATCTGACCGAGCACCTTCCGCATGTTCGCTGTGTCCCCCACATGGCTTCTCCCAAACTGCAAATGGGACTTATGGTTTTCTTCTTGCCACTCTTCCATAAAGGCCAGATTTGTGGAGTGCACAACTAATAGTTGTCCTGTGGACAGATTCCCCCACCTGAGCTGTTTACATCTCTGAAGCTCCTCCAGAGGTACCATGGGCCTCTTGGCTGATTCTCTGAATGCTCGCCCTGCCTGTCTGTTTAGGTGGATGGCCATGTCTTGGTAGGTTTGCAGTTGTCATACTCCTTTCCATTTTCTAATGATGGATTGAGCAGTGCTCTGAGATGTTTAAAGCGGGGTTAGGTTATAAAGTATCCCAAGCTTTGAACTACCAACTTTATCCCTGACCTGTCTGGCCTTCATGATGCTGTTTGTTAATGTTCTTTACAAAAAACTGAGGGCTTCCCAGAACAGCTGTATTTATACTGAGAATAAATTACACACCAGTGGACTCTATTTACTAATTGGGTGACTTCTGAAGGCAATTGGTGCCACTAGATTTTTATCAGTAAAGGTGGCTGGATACAAATGCTTGCCATACTTTTCAGATATTTGTAAATTTTGAAAACAATGTATCACTTTTCTTCCACTTCACAATTTATGTGCCACTTTATGTTGGTCTATCACATAAAATCTCAATAGAATGTCATGTTACAATCAAAAAAATCTAAAGTGTAACATTTCAAGGGGTATGAATACTTTACTTCAAGACACTGAATACCTGGCAGCCTTTAAAGTGCTGTGGACCATACAGCCTGTTCACACAGATCTATATTGAGTGGATCTCTTCTGTTCCTTTTTGATATTCTAAGCTTGAGCGGTATTTTATATCCAGTAAGATGTTTTTTGTTTTAATCACTGAAAATTCTGTCATCAGATCCCTCAGACTGAGTAAAGTTGCAAGGTCTGAGATCATTCCTTGATTTAGACATTCAAGATGTCTTATACAGTATCATTGGTTGTATCACCTTTCCCAGGACTAATGTCCCATGGGAGGTTTTTTTTAATGGCATTTTCAAGACTATTTTTAATAGATCTTGATGTCTTTCATCTGACTAATCGAGTTGGACAGATGAAACGGATTGACTTGGGGAACTGTTTGTCTGTAGCAGGACTCCTCTTCTAGACCATCAGGAAGTTACATAATGTCTATAAACCGCTCAGTGTTGCTTCAGATAATAGCAAATGCTTGTCTTTTCTCTTCTGTGATCCAGTTTCTGGATCCATCATCTGAGTCCATGTAGCCGAACATTCATTTTCTTAGTTGGGGTGTAGGGTGAGCCTTGGGATGCTCCAAATAGTGGAACAGTGGTTTATAACTGCCTTCTTCATGGTTCATGGTGTCCCAAACCCCCCCCCCCCCCCAGCCCTCCAACTTTGAAGTCCTGAGCTGTATGTCCACCTACTAACACAGAAGCAGTCCTAGGCCAGCAACTGTTTCTGCTTAACCCTTTGAGTGCTTGCTCCAGTTACCAGGTTATTTCTCAGGCCTAGACTTACAATGTCCCTGTGTACTTGGATGCCTCCTTCCAGTACCAGCCGACCTCTTCTGTGGGCCTCCAGGCCAGATCCTCTAACTCTCTCAGAATTCAACTTCAGTGACCTCTCAGAAAACAGATGGATTTCTCAATCACTGTCATCAGATGTCATCAGATCCTTCAGACTGATTCAAGTTGTAGATAGTTTTTCAAAGTCCTCTGTATTATCTGAGATTCCTTCATTTTAAACATTCAGGGTTTTATTGGTTGCATCGCCTTTCCCAGGACTAATGTCCAGGGTTTCTTCCTGGACAGCTTTATCAGAGTGACTGGGAAATCTGCTTCTGTCTGCATGTCTCTATTAGGACTTCATTTGATGTCTTGCTGGACAGCTTGATCAGAGTGATTGGGAAATCTTCTGTCTGCAAGTCTCCTAGTAGGACCTTCATTGCCAAAACTTGCTGTACTTGGTATGTAGTTTGTATGGCCCCCACATGCTTGTACATGTTGGGGCATGCCTCTAGCAAGACTATGAAAGGTGTCCTGGGATATTTCCTCCCAGATCTGGACTAGGGCATCGCTGAGCTCCTGAACAGTCGGAGGTGCAACCTGGCGGCATCAGATGGTCTGAAACCTATCCTAGAGGTGTTCTATTGCATTTAGGTCAGGTGGGGGCATTCAATGGTATCAATTCTTGTAACCTCAAACTGCATACTCTTGCCACATGAGATTGGGCGTTGTCATGCACCAGGAGGAACCCAGGACCTATAGGGTGTGACAATGGGTCCAAGGATTTCATCCAGTTTTTTACCTAGTGGCAGTCAAGGTGCCAATGTTTAGCCTGTAAGATATACCATCACTGACCCACCACCAAAACTGTCGTCATGGTGAACGATGTTACAGGCAGCATAACTTTCTCCAGACCCTTTCATGTCTGTCACATGCTCAGGGTGAACCTGCTCATCTGTGAAAAGCACAGGGCGCCAGTGGCGGACCTGCCAATTCTGGTGTTCAATGACAAATGCCAATCAAGCTCTATGGTGCCAGCCTGTGAGCGCAGGGCCCACTAGAGAACCTCAGGCTATGCTCCATGAAAATTGTTTGGTTAGACATTTATACCAGTGGCCTGCTGGAGGTCATTTTGTAGGGCTCTGGCAGTGCTCACCCTGTTTCTCCTTGCACAAAGGAGCAGATACCAGTCCTGCTGATGGGTTAAGGACCTTCTACAGCCCAGTCCAGCTCTCCTAGAGTGACTTCCTCCTGGAATATCCTCCCATGCTTTCGAGATGGTGCTGGGCAACGTGGCAAACCTAGCCATGGCACATATTGATGTGCCATCCTGTAGGCATTGGACTGCCTGTGCAACATCTGTAGGATCCAGGTATCTCCTCATGCTACCAGTGACGCTGACACTAGTGAAATTCAGATGAGTAGGGGGGAAAAGTCAGCAGCCTCCACCTGTAAAACTATTCCTGTTTTTGGGTTGTCTCATTGTTGCCAATCTCGTGCACATGTTAGTTTTGATTTAACAGTTTGACATGATGCTATACAGACTAGTCATTTTTGAGCAGTGTATTTGGTAGAGGTAGGTAGATGCGTATGTGTCATTTATAGATCTGGTGGGGCTTTGGGGGAAGGATTACTGGAGGTTGGGAAGAGTTAATGGAATGTACCTATTGATATAGGAGAAATGGAGCTATACTCTAGTGTGCTCCACAGAACATGAAAGGAACTGGTGGGGCTTCTGTGTGTTGATCTAGGATGCTGGGATCTAATGTTTGGGTATCTATATATTAATCCATGGTGGACTAATCCAAATTGGCCTCAGCATTGGTCTCTTCTAGCTCTTCCCAGCAGCAGCTACGGATTACCAGCAGTTTGGATACTGGACTTGGAGGCTTTCCCACTCCATAATACTGTGGGCTGTATTTTTCTATTGTAGAGCACCAGCTCCTTTCCTAATTTAAATTGAAAATGCAACTACCAAAGGCTTGTGTTTTAAACACTGATGCATTATACATACCTCAGCTTGTTTGATAGAATAACCAGAAACTATAGGATATTTGGTTGATGGTTATTTTTTTTATCAAGACCAAACCTAAATGCAAAATCTGTGGCCAGCCATACAAAATACAATCCCTGATGGGTGGAGGCAGAATGTGGTAAACTAGACTAAGTATCAATCTTAGTCATGTATATAACCTTGGAGTACCCAGGATGTGGAATAGGTGAGTAACAAGAAGTAGGAGTTGAAGAGAAGTGGTAAAGAAGGGAGAATTGGGGGTGGTATCAAAATCCTGAGGGTTGGGTAGGCAGCATTAAAGGGTTGATGGAATGACATCAAGCAATAGAGAGCCATTGGAATGGAAGCAAGAATGTAGAACCAAAATATGGGGGAAGCATGATCTACCAAGTTTTTAGTGTCTTACAGCCTCGCTTTTTGCATTGAACCTAGCTAGCATTACTTTATTAACCTCATAATGTGTGTTGTTGTTTTTTTTTTGTTTTTTTTTTCTCTCTGAAATGTCACTTCTAGATCTGGCATTTCTTATATTGGTTGGTTATGTCACTAATAAGACTGACCAATATCTTCTCAGCTGACATGAAGCCCAAATGCTCGGACTCCATGATTTGTCATTATAGCATATTCAAGATCCCATCCTGAAATCTTCCACTCCATACTCAGTCTGGCTGAAAAAAGACAAGTTCAACCATTAAAAAAACCCAAACCCACAGCTGATCCAGAGGAAGGCAAAAAAAAATCCTACCTGATTCCCCAACAGGCAATCTGATATTCCCTGTATCAACTTTACCTATAAATATTATATCCAGTTATGTTCTGTGAATCCAGGACTTTTTTTTTTTTTTTTAAAGCAATTCATTGAGCTAGCCAGAACCAACTATTGAGGGAGTCTATTCGACATTCTCACAACTCTCACTGAAGAAACCTTTTCCATGTTTGGAGATTAAATTTATTTTTTGCTCCCAGATGTAAAGAGCGCCCCCTGGTCCTCTGTGATGACCTCAGGGTGAATAGCTCTACACTATATGAACCACTGATGTACTTATACATGGAGATGATTCCCCCCCCCCCCTTAATGTATTCTACATGGAGATGATTCCCCCCCCCCTTAATGTATTATACATGGAGATGAGATGACCCCCCCTTAATGTATTATACATGGAGATGACCCCCCCTTAATTTATTATACATGGAGATCTGATTCTCTTCCCCCCCCCATGTAGTATCCTACATGAAGATCTGATCTCCCCCCTTAATCTCCTCGTCTCAAGAGAATAAATTTCCTCATAGCTGAGCTCCTCCATGCCTCTTATCAGTTTGGTTGCCTTTCTCCAGTTCCCCAATGTTCTTTTTGTGAATTGTTGCCCAAAACTGAACTGCATATTCCAGATGAGGTCTTACTAATTTTGTACCGGGCAAAATGATCTCTCTGGAGTCTATACCCCCCCCCCTTTTTTTTTTTTTTTTTTTAAATACAAGAGGATTTTGCTCTTTAGAAACCACAGCTTGGCATTGCATGCCATTATTAAGCTTGTGATCTTCCAGAACCCCCAGATCCTTCTCCAGCATTTGATCCCCCTGTTGTACCCCTCCCAGTATGTATGATGCATGCATATTCTTGGCCCCTAAGTGCAGAACCTTACATTTATCAACATTAAACCTCATTGGCCACATAGTTGCCCAATTACACAGAACATTGAGGTCGGCTTGTAAATTGAAGACATCCTGTAAGGACATTATTCCATGGCACAGCTTGGTGTCATCTGCAAAGAGTAGAATGGGATTTTTAATCCCAGACCCTATAATTTATTTAATTTTTTTTATAAATAAAGTAAGGGTGCCAACACAACCTTGGGATACACCACTGACACCCCTAGACCATTCAGAGTATGAATCATTAACCACTACTTAGAAAACTGGCTAAAATATAGCCAATGTTTGCCACCACCTTGAACCTAAAAATTCTAGTAATTTTGGCTACAAAAGTCAGCAGTAGACTGCTGAGAGGTCTGCCAGCTCTGAATTATACCAATAGATCAGAGGAATCAGTTTAATCTCTCATAAAAGAGAATATTAGTTTCAGATTCCTCTGATCTATTGGTATAGTTGAAAGCTGGCAGACCTCTCAGAGCCGTCTCCTGACTTTTGTAGTGGAAATGACTAGGATTCTTTTAGGTTAAAGGTGGTGGCAAACATTGGCTACATAGGTGAGAACATTTTAGTGGCATCTAGGTGACAACTCTAGCCTGGAAACTTGCTCCTGTCCTTTCAAATGGTAACTAAAAACATGTCTGACTAAGGAATACTGTATCTTTAACACAGGATTAAACTATATCTACAATTGTATACTTCTACAGATTGCAAGAGTAGGGTAGGGAGATGTAAAGAGGGATGTCTTTTTAGTACATAAGCAAACCTAACCCTACCATGGCCCAGGTTTCATGGACTAAAAAAAAATTAAAAACCAAGATTCATAGAGGGCTATCCCCAGTGGTGTATTTAGGTTTCGTGCTGCCCTAGGCAAAAATTGGTTCCCCCCAAGGAGAGACTCTGACACCGAGCCTGACATTGACCAACCCCCCCCCCCCCCCACCACCACCACCCCCCCAGGAAGAGATAAGACACTTTCCTTCACAGCTCCGTAAATCCCCGGGAACAAGAGTCATGCTCTTTATACACCATCAAGCAGCCTCTCTCAGATCCCACCTGGTCCCTGTGCTGCGCGTGTTCCTTCTTCCATTCGGTGGTGGTGCTGCCCCACTGAAACATGCTACTGCCCCCCTGAAAAATGTCGCCCTAGGCAAATGCCTTGTGGTAAATACACCCCTGGCTATCCCCCTCATACACAGAGGTCTATAACATGCAAGAATGTCCCCTTGCATGTTCATCTCCTAATTTGGGCCCCAGGTGTGTAATATCCAAGGTAGCTGCCTTGCTGGAGGGACTGATACTACAACTTGCTAGGCAAACCTATCACAACCTAGGCAGGTTTTCATGGTTATCTACAAAAGCTGCCCCATTAGTTTCCTAACTGAACTGCAGTTTTCTTCCAACCACCCCCCCCCCCCCCCCCCATATGATCATTCATCTAAGTGAAATGTAGAACACTGGCTGTTGCCACATTTTGTGGGATTTCTGGGTTCTAAAACCGTGACTAGAGATGGGAAGGGAACTTTTTTTTTTTTTAATTTTGAAAATCCATAAAGAGGTTGGATGAAATATTGGGTCTTGTATAACAGAGGGACAGCTGAGGAAGAAAGTGGGACAGGAGGATTTGTTTGAACTAGACGTTTGTTTAGCTCCCAGCTGTCCCTTGACTGGAGGGGCTGTCCAAATTTTCCAATGTGGCTAACTAACTTAGATCAGAGGTTCCCAATGCCCAGGCTGTGGACTGGTGCCAGCCCTAGTATCCATCTAGTATTGTGGGTGGCATAGAGTAGCATAAATTGTTATCCTGCCAAAGTTGCATAAATTGGTGTATTTGTTTTTTTTTACATTTTATTGTGGTCAATAGCAGTTTTACTAAATAGCAGCTAGCATGTGAAGCAGCTGCAATAAGAGGATTGATGGGAGGACAATTCTGACCCGGGTGTGACTTCTACAAGGCTGGTGCTATTGACCACTGGTTTAGATGTTTGGTGCAGATAACCTTTTCACATTTGGGGGGGGTTGGGTTGTTGTGGGTGTTGGGATACAGTCCATCACCTTGTGGGGGGGTGCTATTGACCACAAGGAATTTTTAAACATGCACTGATTTATGCTACTCAGCCACCCACAATCACTTTTTTTTTTTTTTTTGTCCCCTTCAGGTTGGCTGAAAAGTTGGGTTCCTCTATCCATGCCATACAACACAGATTGAGGAATCTGCCACTATGGCTATCAAAATACCCAAACAGTGGATGTAACCACCATTCAACTGACACTTTTCTGGCCAGATGTTGGGAGGGTGGCAACAGGGAATAATGACTTTTGACTGGTTCATCAGGAGCCAGCCAAACATCAGTGGGGGTAGCACAGTGGCATAGTAGCTAGTATTTCTGTCTTCTATCAGTCTTTGGTTTTCAATCGCAACTACTTGCATGGAGTTTGCATGTTCATTCTGTGCTTGGTTGGGTTTTCTCTGTGGAACATGGCAGGTAACTGAAGTGCTCTAAACATCAGTTTCGTTCCTGTCTAAACTGCCCCTAGTATGTGCATGTGAGATAATGACCTTAGATTGTAAGCTCCTTGAGGGCGGGGAGGGTATGTACAATGGATGTAAAGCACTGGGGACATTGTTGCCATTATAAAAATCCCTATAATAAAATTGGTGTATGGTGGAGTCTTAGGTGTATACGGTCTTATAACCCTCTGCAGACGATTATCAGTGCAATGAGTCCAGCCATATTTAAGGGGATGGAATAAAGTTACTACGGTTTATGATCTCGCCTTGAGCAAGATTCCTTAGTAAATACTCAGTGATATTTAAGAAATGTTTATATACTCATCGCAATATATTCAGATGTTTCGTTTTATGGGGGGGGGGGGTACAATTTTTAGGTATAGTTTGTCAAACTATTTCATTGTGTTAATGGCGCTCTAGGACAGATGCATAACCTCAATACCTACATGTTGCTTTGACACAATGAAATCACAAATGTAATGCTTATGGTGTTGTGTAGATTTGCATTTCTGATTCTATATTGTGATCTTTTATCTCATATGGACTTAATCATTTGGAGGATTAAGTCTTGTGGGTTTTTTTTTTTTTTTGTCTGTGAATAAAAAAATTGTATCTGTCTTTTGGTGTACATACTAGTCTGTGTGGGGGGGGTTTCTGCCCTAAGCCCAAATCTTAAAAATTCTGGGAAGCAGTGTATGTCTGGCTACACAGTTGGGCAGTTAGGGATTTCCCCCAGATCTAGACCAGGGCATCACTGAGCTCCTGGACAGTCTGAGGTGCAACCAGGTTGCATCAGAAGGACTGAAAGATGACATCCCAGAGGTGTTCTATTGGATTTAGGTCAGGCAAGCGTGGAGGCCATGCAATGGTATCAATTCCTTCATCCTCCAGGAATTGCCTATATACTCTCGCCACATGAAGCTGGGCATTGTTGTGCACCAGGAGGAACCCAGGACCCACTGCACCAGTGTAGGGTCTGACAATAGGTCCATGGATTTCATCCTGATACCTAATGACAGTCAGGGTGCCATTGTCTAGCACAGGGGTGTCAAACTGGTGCTCTTCCAGCTGTTGCCAAAATAAAAGTCCCATTATGCCTCTTCTTTTGGGAGTCATGCTTGTAACTGTCAATCTTGCAATTCCTCATGGGACTTGTTTGGCAACAGCTGGAGGGCCTCTAGTTTGACACCTGTGGTCTAGTCTGTAGAGGTCTGTGTGTCCCTCCATGGATATGCCTCCCCAGACCATCACTGACCCACTACCAAAACGGTCATGTTGCACCATGTTACAGGCAGCATAACGGTCTCCACGGCTTCTCCTGACCCTTTCATGTCTGTCACATGTGGTCAGGGTGAACCTGCTCTCATCTGTGAAAAGCACAGGGTGCCAGTGGGGGACCTGCCAATTCTGGGGTTCAATGGCAAATGCCAACTGAGCTCTATGGTGCTGGGCAGTGAGCACAGGGCCCACTAGAGGACGTCAGGCCCTCCTCATGAAGTCTGTTATTGATTGTTTGGTCAGAGATATTCACACCAGTGGCCTAATGGAGGTCATTTTGTAGGGCTCTGGCAGTGCTCATCCTGTTCCTCCTTGCACAAAGGAGCAGATACTGGTCCTGCTGATGGGTTAAGGACCTTCTACAGCCCTGTCCAGCTCTCCTAGAGTAACTGCCTGTCTCCTGGAATCTCCTCCATGCTCTTGAGACTGTGCTGGGAGCCACAGCAAACCTTCTGGCAGTGGTACATATTGATGTACCATCCTGGAGTAGGACTGCCCCTGCAACCTCTGTAGGGTCCAGGTATTCCCTCATGTTACCAGTAGTAGCCAAATGCAAAACTAGTGAAAAACAGTCGAAAAATTCAGCAGCCTCCACCTGTAACCCCCTTCCTGTTTTGTGGGTCATCTCATTGCTGCCCATCTAGTGCATCTGTTGTTAGTTTCATGAACACCAAAGCAGCTGAACCTAATTAATAACCCCCTCTGCTACTTACCTGACCAATATCCCAGGAGTTTCATTGACTTGATGCTATACTCTGCTTAAAAAAAAAATGAACACTTTTTAATCAGTTTAGTAGACCTTGTTTTCTAAAGGTGTGAGATACTGAGCGCATAATGCTATTTATCTTTTTTTTTTTTTTTTGTAATTTTTTTTTTTTTTTTTTTGCTGGGCAGAAAAAAAAAACACAAAATGCATTTCAGCAGCTTCTCTTGCATGTAAATAAATCCTTGCCCCTTTTCAAAAAAAAAAAAAAAATGCAGACGCTTGAAAAACAAATGTGAACATGTTGCAAACCATGTATAAAGAACTGTAGTCCGTTTCTGCAGAATGCACAAAAATGACGCATTGGTGTGAACCAGGCGGTTAAAGGGTGAGTATGAAGAAACAATACATATCAAAGAATTGATGATAACACCAGTGCTGCAAATGCATTTATTTTTGGTGTAAATTTAAAAAGATTTTGCACTTTCAGTAGAAAACAAACCACTTTATACAGGTATTTGATACTTGCGACTGGCTGGTAATGTCACAAACTCGGTGCTACAAGTCACTGTTGCAAACTAACACATTACTCATTTTAATGGTGTTTGTTTGTGTAAAAAAAAAAAAAAAAAAATTTTTAAGTAACAGCTTGCCAAAAACGGCAGGGCCGTAAATGGCCTTTTTCCATGTAATTGATGCCAGAGCACCAGTGCTGCAAATTTTGATGTATATGAATTGGTATTAATTCACCTTATGTGAAAAACCACTTTCTCAGTGATTGATACCAAAGTACCAATGCTGCTCCTGGCTGGTAATAACTCAATCTCAGTGCTGCAAATTCACATATTACTAATTTAAACTGTGTACAAAAAAAAACACCCTAGTTGGTGCCAAAACACTAGTGCTACAAAATGAATGTTATACAGGTACACTAACTGATACCAGAGCACCAGTGCTGCAAACTGAACTTATTCTACTGCATATAAATAGGTGAAAAGTCCATCCATGACCAGTCTTCATCAATGATGGTGCCACCTCCACTGTGAAATGAAGTGTTCTCTAGGTGCTCCACCTCTGTGCCAACTAAATGCTCACCTCAAGTACTGTACATATCTACAGGACAGGTCACATGGCATGCCCCCTTCTGCAGTGCCCAATGGGCCTGGGGCACTTCCCTACAAGATCACCAAGGTGGGCTCCTTTTTCAGGGGTGGTGGTACCTCTTGGATGGCTGGATAGTGTACCCCAAACAGAACATGCCACCAGTACTGAAGTATGTCCTTGCCTGTTTGTTTCAAATAAATGTGCTCACAAGCAATGATAATATGTCAGCATCAAGCAATCAATTGGACACTTGATAATATCGCTCACTAGCACCACTTCCTGTGCTGATTACAGACAGGAAGTGATGTCACTTGGCTCTACCCTACGTGTTGCGTCCTAGATCACATTCCCCTGAGGAAGTCGTGATCTATAAACCTATACTGTATATTAATCCAATACTTGAGGTGAGCATTTAGTTGGCATGGAGGTGGAAGATTTTGAACACACTTCATTTCACAGTAAAACACTGGAGGTGGCACCATCATTGGGGAAAACTGGTCACATATAGATGGACTTTTTACTTCGTCATTCACTCGGGACGTTTTTGGCTTTTTGATGTTTTTTTTTCTACAGCCAGTAAACCCCCCCAGCATATTATCCTATGTGTTCATACACACATAGACTGCAATCAACGTGTTTTTTTTTTTTGTTTTTTTTTTTGGCAGAGGCATTTTTTGTCTGGAAAAAAAACAAGACTAGTGGGTTTTAAGCCCTCATGCACACTTCTTGTTTTTGGCATTTGAGGTTTGTTTGTTTTTTTTTCTACAGTCAAACTCCCATGTTATCCTATGTGTCCATGCACACACAGACTGTAATCCAATGTTTTTTGGCTGGAAAAAAACCCCAGAACTAGTGGGATTCTAGAGGAGTTTTTTAGCTGTAAAAACGCTCTAATGCTGTAAAATGCATCAAACCAGCATTTCTGGTCGTTTTTTAGACAAAAAAATGTATTTTTGGTCCTAGAATAAGTTAACCACAAACATGGAATAACACGTGAAACGCTAATGCAAAAAACGTTTAATAAAAGCTGAAAAACTCACGTTTTTAATGTGACTTTACACAGCTAATGTTACCAGCGTTATCAAACGTCCCGTGTGCATGAGGGCTTAGAGGAGTTTTTCAGCTGTAAAAACGCTCTAACGCTGAAAAACACTGCAAAACGGCGGTTTTGGATGTTTTTTGGACCAAAAAAAGTTTTGATTTTTTTTTTTTTTTATACACTAAAATACACAAACGCGGCAAAAAGCTAATGCAAAAACATTTAAACAAAGCTGAAAAACTCACGTTTTTATCACGACTTTACACAGCTAACATTACCAGCATTATCAAAACGTCAAGTGTGCATGAGGACATTTTTTTTAGCTGTAAAAACGCTCTGACGCTGAAAACCGTGGTAAAACACATTAAATTGCAGCAAACCAGCATTTTTGGATGTTTGACTAAAAATAAATATTTTTTTGTTAAAAAAAAAACCTAAACAAAAATGCTTAACGCAGCAAAAGGTCATGAAAACACTAACACAAAAACGCTTTAACATGACTTCACACAACTAATCTTACCACCGTTATTAAAACGTCCCGCGTGCATGAGGAGTTCTTTAGCTGTAAAAACACTCTAACACTAAAAAACGCGGTAAAACGCAGCAAACTGGTGGTTTTGGACCCAAAATTTTTTTTTTTTTTGTCAAAACGCTAAAGCAAAAACATTTAAAAAAAAAGCTGAAAAACCCCCATTTTTACTGTGACTTTACACAGCTAACATTACCAGCATTATTAATACGCCCCATGTGCATGGAGACATATGTATATGCCCCAAAATTGGTTCAGCTTGCAGCACTGATATTTCGGCATCAATTACTTGCAAAAAAGTTCCTTTTTTTTTTTTTAAACTGTTTTAATTATTGTTAGTTTGCAGCACGTGTACAGCACTAGGTTTGGGTTATTACCAGCCAGTTGCAGCACTGCTACTTTGGTATCGATTACCTATAAAGTCGCTTGTTTTTTGCATAACATGTAGTAATACCAATTTCTATACATCAGCAAAAGTTAATTTTGCAGCGCTGGTGGTTTGGCATCAATTGCGTGTAAAAATCTCATTTTGCAGCACTGGTTTATTTGGTATCAGTTACGTGCAAAAAGTTATTATATATATATATTTTTTTTTTACACATTCCTTAAATTAGTAATGTATTTGCAACAGGGACTTGCAGCACTGGGGTTGTGGTAGCACCAATCATGCGCAGCACTGGCACTTTGGTATCAATTACTTGTGTAAAGTTTGTTTTCTGCAGAAAGTGTATTAATACCTATTTATAGCACTGGTATTTTGGCATCAACCATTTGCCATGAATTATTGCTCCTTCACACACACTGTGTTACATGAATAATGTGTTAGTTTGTAACATGTATTTACAGCAATGGAGTCATCATATTACCAACCAGTTGCAGCACTTGTTTTGGTATCAATCACCCGTATAAAGTTGTTTGGTTTCTACATAAGTGTTATAGTGAATGCAGGGTCCTGGGTTTAGTACCACTTGGTCTGGTCTCCCACCGTACACACAACATGGAAATACAATTATTTTAACAAATATAAATCGCTAAATCCCTTTTCTCATCAACGGTATATAGCAATCTTGTGACTTCTATCAGTGTCCAGCTGAGCACTGGTTAAAGCTTGAAGGAAGAATTTTCATTCCCCTCCGATTGTCCAATGAGGCTTCATGACCCCTGACCCTCTGGACAGTGCTGATTGGCCCTGTGCTGATCACACGCACTCTCCCAAAGACAAAAAAAAACTCACTCAACACACACCAAGCTGAGCATGTGCAGCTTGCCCCCAAGGCTCTGTGCTATCAGATGATGGATTGAGGACAGCCGAAGGGGAGGATCAGAGAAGACAGGATCAAACAGCCTTTTTACACAATGCAGAGGATTAACCCCTTAGGTCCCACAGTGAGTATAACAAGCATGCTTTACTGCATCTACAGACTGATTGTACTGTTGTGGGTTTAGTAACATTTAACACCAATTCATTGGGCTGCAACACATCTTTACAGCTTCTCGGCCTTTTGGTTTAGATCAAATGTAGTATCTGTTCTGGATCCGGGGGGGGGGACAACAGTTCGTACCCCTCCTGGTGTAATTAGGTATGGAGCAGTGGGGGGTGATGGCAGGGCTCTCATGGTAGGGATTAGAGCTGCATTGGTCTGGCCGAGGGCTGGGCTGCGAATGAAGCCTGTGGTGTATGTGCCCCTGGGGTGGCCATCCAGGGGTGCCATAATTCTCACCGTGAGGGGGCTCACTTTGGGTTTTTGGCACCAAGGTCACCGCATCAGCCACACTTCTTCACATCCTACCTCTAGGGCCGGGCCTTTTATTCCTGGCCAAATGGCCCACCATGGGATTCCATCATGGCACCTGCACTCATCTACTACCCCCTTCCCTTTTTATGTGTGTGTGTCACTTGCACAGCATGTATTTCACAACCCTGATTAGTAGGGTGTAGGTCCTCCGGCCTGCCCTGAAAGTCCTGGGGGGGGGGGGCACATGGCCTTTTGGTCAGGTCCCCCCCCCCATGGGGTCTCCCTAGTACCTGGGCTGACCTCCCAAAGAAAGGAGTCTGCCCGGTTCAGCCAGGTGGACCAGTGAGTACCTCAGTCCCTGTAAGGAGTCTCCCCCCCCCCCCCAGGGTTCAGGGTAAGGGTGCTTTCTCTGCGGAGGAGGACTAGGTGTAAACCCTGTGCGCTTTTTCGTGTTTTCACTTTTGTGAGTGCACTTTTTTTATGTTAATTTTTCAAGTTTCACCAAACCACAAGAATTGATAAAAAATATAAAAAAAAAAAAATAAAACATGTTTCCAGCTTTCTTTTTCTACTGAATAAAATCGTTTTGAACTCTGACCATAGGTGCGGGTCCTCCACTGGTGCCTATAAAACAGAAAAATAAATATATTACCCTGACAGATGTCCTTACCCACATGGAAGAAAATATATTTTAAATATATTTTTATTTATTTCAGGTACTTATATAGCGCTGTCAATTGACGCAGCGCTTTACACATATATATTTCCCTAACAGACGAACTGACAACTCATGGGGCCCCCGGGGAATAGGGGATCATGGGGCCCCTGTGTCCTTGCCCAAACTCAAAAAAGCCTATGAAAAAAAAGGTACCAGAGGCATCTCATGGGGCGCCCTACTGACCCCGGGCCCTCAGTCAGGGTAAGTCCGCCCCTGCTCCCTAAGCCTCAAGGGTGTACAATCTAAGGTCCCTAACTCTCATACATACACATACTAGGGGCAATTTAGACAGGAACCAATTCACCAACAGCATGTCTTTGGAGTGTGGGAGAAAACTGGAGTACCCTGAGGAAACCCACACAGGCACAGGGAGAACATGCAAACTCCAGGCAGGTGGTATTTTTAAAATATTCTTCCCAAATATATTGACATATATGTGAAATACTACCATTTTGGCCATATTCAATATATACACATACATACCGGGGCGGACTGACCATTTGGAAACTTGGGCACTGCCAGGGGTCAGTAGGGGGTCCCATGAGATGCCCCGGTACCTTTTTTGAGTTTGGGCAAGGACACAGGGGCCCCATGATCTACTATTGCCTGGGGACCCATGAACACACACCTCTTTTTTATATATTACACAATATATTACATTTTCAAATATACTGTATGTGTTTAAAAATACCTCTTTTAATATACATTTTTGGAATGCATTTACAAATATGTTAAAATTACTTTTTTTATATGTTAAAAAAAATCTAAAGAATATATTAAAATATTAAAAATATTTTCATATATTTTGTAATATATAAAAAAAAAGCATTTCAACTTACAGTGTGTATGTATATAGATATATATCTATATACATACATATACAAACATACACACTGTATGTTGAAATGCTTTTTTTTAATATATATATATATATATATATATATATACACACACACACACACACTTTTTTTTTTTTTTTTTAATATATTGAATACGGCCAAAATTGTAGTATTTCAAATATATATCAATATATTTAGGAAGAATATTTTTAAAAGATACTTTTCTTCCATATGGGTACCATTCCTTTAAAATATAAATTGGCCATTTATACACTTTGAAATATATATCACATATAATATAGCTTATAGGAGACCTGCTACTTTGCGTTAGAGAATATATAAAACGGTAACATTGTACAGATAACGAGACACACACTTCTTTCAGAATGCAGAAAGGTTTATTGGCAGAAGGATCAGAAATTGAAGATAAATATTAGAAAGAGTGTTCTACAAAAACTAACAAGATCATAAAATTGAAAATAAAGGTAATAAATGGTCTTAATTGTTTTGCCAGCCACTAATTGTCATGACCAGGATAACCTAAAAGAAACATTTTAGTTATTTTCAATGGAGTACAGAAGGGTTAAATATAACTGAATTAATTCTAAAGTATATTTATAGCTATAATTTTTTAGATGTTTTTGATAGAATAGAGAAGGGTAAAACACTTGTCAATGTATCGCGAGATTTTCTTTCACCTTTGGCCCCCAAGGAATTCCCTTAATTTGCAGAGATTTTCTCACTTTCAGTTCTGGCTATTTGGCAGGAAGTAAAGAAAAATATTCCCAGTGGAATACAGATGGCAAAAAATAAACCCACCTTTGCTCTAACCAAAATGAAAAAAGGTTCTGCTTTAATTCTCAGTGACCAAGACATAGAGAGGGTGAATCTAACTAGCTAAATGACAGACAGGGGTTCTAATCCTTCCCTACTCTATCCAAAACTAAAGTTAGGACTATAAATACATTTTACAGTAATAAATGCAAATACAATAGAAAATGTAATTATACATTTTACCGGAATTTAAGTTATTATTCTGATGGAGGTTTTTGGAAAAACATAAAAAGCAGCATGGAGGGGCTCAGTGAAGGTGGCGGTGAAGGTGTGGAGATGTCTGATGGGGTTACACAGCTGGTAGAAGGACAGGCGGCCAGAGTCATACTCCAGATAGATCCCAACAGTCTTTAGTAGAGATTTGGATTCTATATGTGCAGCAGTGTTCCCATGCCTGGCATGGAGCCCTGAAGTTATTTGACCTAGACCCCATGATTTGTCATTATAACCTATCATAAATTCACTTCCTGCAATCTTCCTCTCCATGCTGTCAGTGGCCACCCCGATCAGCCATTCCTTGGCTTCACTCACATCCACCTCCCAGTAATGTTTCCCGGATATGAAGGTTTGTGCACTCAACACATGGCTGGATTCAAACCTCTTTGGACCATCCGGTCTGTTCTCTCCGATGTCGGTATAAGAGGCTATTTCCTTTTCCTCTGATATAAAAATATTATCATGAGCCGTATTTAAATCCAGCAAAATGTTGGATTTCTTGATCACTGAAAATTGTTTCTTTTCCAGCAGTTCCTCCAGATTGTTAGTCAAGTTGTGAAGTTCTCTTTCTAGAATCTTTGAGATAATTTCTTCATTCATGCATCCAGGATTTCTTGTAATGTTGGCTCTATCCTCTATGTCAGGATCAATGTCATCTCCAATTGGTGGCATTTTCAAAACCGTTAATGGATCTCGGAACTTACATATTTCTTTCATTTGATTTATCTTCCTGGACAGCTTGTTCTGCGGTTGCTCCAACTGCTGGATCAGATCAAAAACTGAGTGGGAAATCTGTTCCTGCTCTGTGGAGAGCTCAGCCAGGACTCTTGTTTCTACATCATCCAGATGTTTCCTGATGTCTCCAAACAGCTCAGTGACTCTGTCGGTAACAACATTTTTTTTCCTGTCCTCTAGTATCCTATGATTTTCCAGATTTTGGAATCTCCTCCAGACCTCGTGTCTCTCAAACTCCAATACAGTTGTAGATTCTCTCATTCTCTCTTTTTTCTTCTCAGAAGCCTCATACAGAAGCTCCACCTGGTGTCCCCTATGTTCTCCAGCCACCCAACAGGACATACAGATACACTCATTGTCCTCTGTGCAGAAATATTTCAGGATCTCTTTATGTGTTGAACATTTTCTGTCTCCAAATGATGTGGTTGGTTTGGTTAAAATGTGATCCACAGACTTGCTGTGGTTACTTAGGTGCTTTTCACAAAATGAGGCCTCACATAACAGACACGATTTAGAAGCTAATGTAGAAGAATCGCAGTACGTACAGCAGACCTTTGTGTCCTTCGGGTTAGCAGATCTGAAACACTCCATGATGTTACACAGCTTCTGGTTCTTCTCCAGTGTAGGATACTCTGTATAATGCTGTCTGCACTCCGGACAGGAATAAAATCCAGACCACTCCTGTGTATCCAGAAGAGTCACAATACAGTTCCAGCAGAAGCTGTGTCCACAGTTCAGTGATATGGGCTCCTTATAAAGGTTCAGGCAGATGGCGCACTTAAGCTCATCTCTCAGGTCAGCAGATGCCATTTTGCAGAAGGACTTTAACCGGTGATACAATTTTGGGGCTTCAGTCTCATATACTGGTGATGGAAGAGTTGTGGCTTCAGTCTCATATACTGGTGGTGAAAGAGTTGGGGCTTCGGTCTCGTATACTGGTGGTGGAAGAGTTGGGGCTTCGGTCTCGTATACTGGTGGTGGAAGAGTTGGGGCTTCAGTCTCATATACTGGTGGTGGAAGAGTTGTGGCTTCAGTCTCATATACTTGTGGTGGAAGAGTTGTGGCTTCAGTCTCATATACTGGTGGTGGAAGAGTTGGGGCTTCGGTCTCGTATACTGGTGGTGGAAGAGTTGGGGCTTCGGTCTTGTATGCTGGTGGTGGAAGAGTTGCAGCTTCAGTCTTCTACACTGGTAGTGAGTTTGTTGGGATGCTTTGTTATGTAAAGTGAGGTCTTCCCTCCTAGTAAAGTGAGATCAACCCCCTCCCCCCCAGGAAACCCTTTCTCTGTGAAGACAGACAGTCTTGTACCATGTTAGTCATTGATGATTGCAGAAAGTTTACACTTGATTGCCTAACTTGTTAAGCATACAATCTTTTGGGACTCATTGGGTCTGGTTTTATTAAATTCTGAAAATGGTTCCACTATTTTCCGAATTGTAAAATCAGAATTGGCCTAAGATGTTCCAAAAGTTTGTGCCTTTAGAAACATAGTTTAGCCAATTAAACATATCATTTAAATTCCAAACTTTCGGTATCCAATGAAGATATACAGTTTTGTAAATAACTCACACAGATTGTGCATCACAAAACTTAATCCATCTTCTTGATTCAAATTGCACCTTTTCAGAGTGCATGTAGGAGCAGAAGAGATGAGAACAAGGAGATTTCAGCCTTCATATATTTGAAAAGCAAAACACTGGATGGTCACAGCAAACTATGAAATGTGAAAATAGAAGAGAATACAAATCAAAGATTATACGTGATGAACTCAACTTACAATGGAGTGTCTGCCGCCCTTAAACTGGCCATATATGACTTTAAATTTGGCTAGTTCAGCATGCACCGGTCAAATATTGGTCCATGTATGGACACCCTGGTTGTGCACAAGCAGCCTGTCAGGTCTATCCCAAATGATTAGTGCCGTTGGCTATAGCCGGCAACACCAATCATTGTGTTCTGCCGGCAGAGGTTCCCAGAACCGAATAGTGCTGTGGGAGTGATTCTCACATCGACATTGGCTGCATTGATGTGGGAATCGAGCATAATCTACGGCAGGGGTGTCAAACTGGCGGCCCTCCAGCTCTTGCGAAACTACAAGTCCCACCATGCCCCTGCCTTTGAGAGTCATGCTTGTAACTGTCAATCTTGCAATGCCTCATGGGACTTGTAGTTTGGCAACAACTGGAGTGCCGCCAGTTTGATACCCGTGATCTATGGTCTTCCATAGGCCAATTAGAGACATGTAGTTTTAGCCCCCTGCTGTCCACCCTTAAAGCTGCAATGGCAACAGCCGTGGTTGCAATGCTGCACTTTGTGCCTTGTCAGTGTGGAGGAATCACATTGCCTCCATTCTGCTTCAAATGCCTCTGAAAAGCGATCTGATTATAGATCGCTCTTCAGAGGAGTGATGGGTTTAGATGCACATCTAAACCTAGCCTTAGAAGCCATTAAAAGCCTTCTGTACCATGTTAGACCAATTGGATGATTATGAAAACAGGGACAGGAGGCAGAACATACTCATTAGGGTCCTTCCTGAAGTCACTCACCCACAGGATCTACTAAACACAGTCCAAGGCCTCTCAAGAAATATTGGTAGACTTTGCCCCCCCCCACTATCAAGATAGATCAGGTTCACAGAGCCCCTCACAAGCTGAGAAACAGCAGGTTGCAGGAGAGAGAATCACTTGATTGCCCCATGACCATTGTTAGTGTTGATAGGGGAATCCCTCCCAAGGAGCTGTTGTGTTCTCCTGTGAGGTTGAGGTGTGGAGGAGAGCCCTTCCTGCCAGGAGAGCACAGCGATGATTGCTAGCAGCTATAGCCAGTGGCAGTAATCGTAACAAAAATCTGACAGGCTGGTCATACCAAAGTCGTACAATAATCAGTTTGGGTACACTCAGCCTGACCGTAGATTTATTTATTTCAGGTACTTATATAGCGCCATCAATGTACGCAGCACTTTACATATATATTGTACATTCACATCAGTCCCTAACAGCGGCGGACTGACCATTTGGAAACTCAGGCACTGCCCGAGGGCCCGGGGTCAGTAGGGGGCCCCATGAGATGCCCCTGGTACCTTTTTCATAAGCTTTTTTGAGTTTGGGCAAGGACACAGGGGCCCCATGATCCCCTATTGCCCGGGGGCCCCATTAGTTGTCAGTCCGCCCCTGGTCCCTAACCCTCAAGGGGCGTACAATCTAAGGTCCCTAACTCACATTCATACATACACATACTAGGGACAATTTAGACAGGATCCAATTCACCTACCAGCATGTCTTTGGGGTGTGGGAGGAAACCGGAGTACCCGGAGGAAACCCATGCAGGCACAGGGAGAACATGCAAACTCCAGGCAGGTGGTACTGTGGTTGGGATGGTTTGAATCCTTGCCAGTCCCTGCTAAAATGGTTGAGATTTGAACCATCTATGGCCAGCTCTACTCTGTTTGAATTACAGACCAATCTCTATGCTAAACAGTGGCGGGCTGACCATTTGGAAACTCGGGCACTGCCCGAGGGCCCAGGGTCAGTAGGGGGCCCCCATGAGATGCCCCTTGTACCTTTTTCATAGGCTTTTTTGAGTTTGGGCAAGGACACAGGGGCCCCATGATTCCCTATTGCCCGGGGGGCCCCATGAGTTGTCAGTCCGCCCCGATGCTAAATGCAGATACTAAGATCCTGTATAAACATCTACTTGTGTGTCTGCATGACCATGTGACCTCAATTGTATTCACTGATCAAACAAGGTTTATGACGGGCTGTGGGGGCTGGTGACACCACCATCAGAGCTCTTCTTGGTTTGCACTAGGCAAAATGCAGCCTAGAAAAAGCTCCTTAACTTATATTGTCAACCAATGCCGAAAAGGCCATTGACTGCGTAAATTGGGTGTACACAGATGAAATGCTATGCAATTGGGGTCTCGGAGAGTGGATGATGAGCTGGATTGCTGGCACACTATCATGAGTCTGAGGCATGAGTAAAAGTAAGGCTTCTTTTCTCTCTGTAATGGAACCTGACAGGGGGGGGGGGTGCTCACTGCCCCCATTACTTTTCTCTTTAGCCTTGAAGCCACTACTCTGAAAGGTCATAGACAATGGAGACAGTAGCCTCCCTAGCGGTCTGATTATGTCTGTATTTCTGTGCTCAAAGCGGTACATTTTTTTTCATGGAAATATGTTGTTTTTTTATGGTAGGCCTGTAATTTTTAGGAATAACTCACTGAAATCTGTCCGAACAAGAGTCTAGTAAACATCCCGGGGATGATAAAATTTGAAACACGAAATCATAAATTATAATTTAATAAATAATCATAAAAAATAATATAATAATAAATGTAATTCAATAATATAATCAAACCAAAAACACTGAAATTTGAAATATAGAGCCAAGTTCGCACATCGCTGAGCAAAATTGTTTTCAGTGTCTGATGAGGAATTTCCCCCACGAATCATTATCACTCAATTCTGCAAGTGGTTCTGATTTACTATCGCTGTTCTCTAGATGGTCTAAAACCGCGTCTGACCTAAAGGGACGCTTTTTGGACGCCATGGACGTTTCTCAGTTTCCAGGCAGAAAGAACAGTAAAAATGCAGGCAGGGTGCCGGACAAAGCACTCGGGACAAAATGTATGTGAAATGGTTTGATACAGGAATGTTATACTATGTGATTTTAGTGGATTTAGTGAATGTCACATTTTGTCATTTTTAAATTTCCCGCCAGTTCCGTCCCCCGTACATCCCGACGCTTGCAGGGGACAGAACCCGGAAGACAGATGACAGATGCCGGCATCAGCCGGATTACATTGCCGGGGACACTACAGGAGGGACATCGCGGGAGCGCAGGACAAGGTAAGTACAGAAGGGATCCCAGAGCAACGCTGCAGTGTATTCCCGAGTGTAGCTCGGGGGGGTTACTGCTTGTGGTGCTGAAACTTTACCCCGAGCTACACACGGGAATACCGCCAGGGGGGGTTAAGGGAATTCATATAGGCTCTACAAAACAAACTTTTTTGCTTACACAGATGATGTATTCTTTTACATTTCCCAACCACATAACACCCTCCCAGTGTTGATGGTTGAATTACACAGGTTTAGGCAACTAACTTATTTATTTCAGGTACTTATATAGCGCCATCAATTTACGCAGTGCTTTACATATATATTGTACATTCACATCAGTCCCTAACCCTCAAGGGGTGTACAATCTAAGGTCCCTAACTCACATTCATACATACACATACTAGGGCCAATTTAGACAGGAGCCAATTAACCTACCAGCATGTCTTTGGAGTGTGGGAGGAAACTGGAATACCCGGAGGAAACCCACGCAGGCACAGGGAGATCATGCAAACTCCAGGCAGGTGGTGCCATTGTTGGGATTCCAACCAACGACCCGAGTACTGCCAGGAAGAAGTGCTAACCACTTAGCTGCCCACTTTAAGGTTAATTATGCAAATCTGAAATATTGTTGATAAATGTCCTTATAGGACTATCATTCTCCATATGCCAATACGATCCATTTGTTTGGTGGACGGATTCTCTCCTATATCTAGGGACTTGTATTTCCCTAGATTTTAAGAGACTATATGACCGCAACTATGCCAACCTCTTGGACAGAGTGATTGGGGATCTTAAAACATGGCAAGGCCTATCTCTCACATCCTTTGGTAGAATACATGTTATTAAAATTAATATTCCCCTATGTATCACCAACCTAAGATTGAAACCCCCGTTATTCTCTCACAGGCATTTTTTAGACATTTGAAGAGGGCTTTGTATGGCATGGGAAATATCAAGCCTACAATGTTCTACGTAGCCAAAAGATATACTTTGGTCTATGATTGCCTGATGTAGTCTTCTGTTATAAAGCATTGGCCCTGATACAGATACTGAACTGGTACCATAATTCTGCTGATAAATTGTGGGTTTTGTTAGAAAAACCTATGGCAGGTAGAAATTTGACTGGAGCCTTAAGGATACCAACCGCTTACAGAGGGCTTTCAGACTGGACATCCCCACTGAGGGTGATGGCCCTAACCGTATGGGATAGATTTAAACATAAATGGAGACTTGGCCCTTAAAGCGGAGCTCCACCCTAAAGGGGAAGTTCCACTTTAAGGACTGCTCCCCATTAAAGATTGGCACCTTTGGGGGGTGGGGGGAGCGGGTACCCGAATTTGACAGGTACCCTCTTCCGGTCCAATCGCCTAGGCGATCGGAAGCAGAAGGTGTCCTCCCTCCCTGTAGTATTTTGGGACATGTGACAGGTACCAGAAGACTACAGGACCATTCATGAAGCGCAGCGCTACTCACGCATGCGCAGTGGGTACCCGGCTGTGAAGCCACAAGCTGTCACAGCCGGTTGCCCACACTGAAGATGCCGGCACGTGGAATACAGGACGGCTGTTGAAACGGGCTGCGGGGGACACACCACGGGACAGGTAAGTGGCTGTCTTTTAAAAGTCAGCAGCTACAGTTTTTGTAGCTGCTGACTTTTATTTTTTGACATGGTGAGTGGAACTCCGCTTTAAGACATCGCATTTGAACTTGTTAGGAGCCTTCTTCTGGTTTTCCCCGGGCTATCCTATGTCTCATCTATGAGCTCTGGGGTCCAAAAATCGTTCTATGAGTTCTTGACCAGAATGGTATAGGACCCTTTCCCACTTGGCGCAAATATTTCCAGGGACACATCCATATTTTTTCTTTTGCTTTTTTTTTTTCTTTTGTCATCACTAACAATGCACTGAATACTTGCCTAAATACTTCTTTATTTCAGGTACTTATATAGTGCCGTCAATTTTACATATATATTGTACATTCACATCAGTCCCTAACCCTCAAGGGGTGTACAATCTAAGGTCCCTAACTCACATTCATACATACACATACTAGGGACAATGTAGACAGGAGCCAAATAACCTACCAGCATGTCTTTGGAGTGTGGGAGGAAACCGGAGTACCCAGAGGAAACCCACACAGGCATCCGTGGTTGGGATTCAAACCAACAACCCAAGTACTGCCAGGCAGAAGTGCTAACCATTTAGTCAATACTTGGAGCACCTGACTGGATTTGTGTATGGTGCTCTTGATGACTTACACTTATGTATCTGTAGTTTCTTACTGAATGTTCCTGTGAAATGCCGATTCCTATGGTGGATGGATGGCATTTATTTAACTTTTATACTCCTTTGAATTGTTAAAACCAGCTTAAAAAAAAAAAAAAAACCTTCAGCACCGTTTGAAACCATCTGAGATTTAATTTTTCCTATTGACTCCCCTTGACCTAATTTTGCTAAAATATTTATGCTGAAATTTCAGGGAATGGAAACTTTAAACTTTCTCATAAAATACTGTGAAAATTCTAAACATCTTAGCATACAAAGATTCGATAAATAATCTGATGGGGATGAACCAGTTCTGTTCACAGATTTCAACTACTCTATATGACACCGATGCAAATCCATGCATTAATACAATTCCAGATCATCAAAGAGGAACCAGGCAGATAATAATCTGGACTTCTCCATAGCCTCCCCCATCCTCTGGAACTCTCTACCCCAATTTATCAGACTATCACCTACTCTGTTCACTTTTAGGCGATCTCTGAAAACCTATCTCTTCAGGGAAGCCTATCCCGCCCTCAGCTAATAAATGGAATCTTCTACTCTTCCTACCAGTCCATCCCCCACAGTTATTACTTTTTGTACCACCAGCCCCTCCCTCTTAGATTGTAAGCTCCCAGGATCAGGCCCTCCTAACCCTCTTGTATTGAACTGTATTGTTGCTGTATTGTCTCCCATTATATTGTAAAGCGCTGAGCAAACTGTTGGCGCGATATAAATCCTGTATTATAATAATAATATATGAGTTTAAAAATAATATAACTATGAATTCCTATCTATTCAATAGAAAATAAATAATTCGTAATAAAATGTTTGCTTTTGCAAAGGTAACAACTAAAGTGTTACTAAACCATATATAGTTTAAAACTAAAAAAGTGCCCTTTTGTTAACATTTAAAACATTCATAAGACTGCTGTACATTGGATATAATTTCATGTGCAGAAATGCTGAAACTATTTTTTACAACTGTATTATTACCATTTTATTATTCTGTATTACCATACCTGTAGGGGAAAACCTGTTTTAACATTGCTGGGTTTGTATTGTTTGCATCACATGGATTCTGAAGGACCACACCTGATGTTCAGCTGGCTGGTGGCCTTTGTCTCAGGTCCATACTAATCAGTCCATCTAGTAACTGGAGTCTGAAGAAAGCAATGGGGCCCCTGGCATGGCAGTGTGCTTAATCTTCTTTGCCTTAGAAAAGTTTTAGAATACAAATAGTTACCTATTGTTGGTTGTTTGAATAAAATAAAAACACAAACAAACAATGGTGTCTTTTTATCTTTCCCCAGTAATTTACAATTCACACCACTAATTTACAATTCACACCACTAATTTACAATTCGCACCACTAATTTACAATTTGCACCTTGGGGCACCTGGCTGGGATCCAATTATCCAACCCAGGCTTCCTGGCTGGGATTGAATTATGTCCTTCAGGACAAGATGTTAACAACATCTCACTCCTTTCTTGATTGATCTACTTTACAAAGCCTTCCAACTTTTTGAAATGGGAAAAAAGGACATCTTTGAGGATGTAGGCAAAGGACTTGCCCTGGGGCGGACTGACAACTCATGGGCCCCCCCCCCCCGTATCCTTGCCCAAACTAAAAAAAAGCCTATGAAAAAGGTACCAGGGGCATTTCATGGGGCCCCCGGCAATAGGAGATCATGGGGCCCCTGTGTCCTTGCCCAAACTAAAAAAAGCCTATGAAAAAGGTACCAGGGGCATCTCATGGGGCCCCTGGGCAATAGGGGATCATGGGGCCCCTGTGCCCTTGCCCAAACTAAAAAAAGCCTATGAAAAAGGTACCAGGGGCATCTCATGGGTTCCGTGGGCAATAGGGGATCATGGGGCCCGGGTCCTTACCCAAACTCAAAAAAGCCTATGAAAAAGGTACCAGGGGCATCTCATGGGGCCCCCAGTGACCCCGTACCCTCGGGCAGTGCCAGAGTTTCCAAATGGTCAGTCCGCCCCTGGACATGCCCCAAGCTTCACATCCCACAAGGAATTATTATGTTAAAAAAAAAAATGGATGTACCCAATTGCGCTTATTATTTTGACTTCTGTTCCTTCTTCATGGATTTTAAAACTATCAAATGTAATAATATGGAGTCTGGATGGAGCAGAGCACTTTTTATTATTATTATATAGGATTTGTATAGTGTCCACAGTTTGCGCAGCACTTTACAACATGAGGGCAGACAGTACAGTTACAATACAATTCACTAACGGAGGAATTTACAATTAAACTGTACATTTTCTTTTTTGTGTAATTTTTCTTTATTAAAGACTTTCCAAAACTGAATATAAAAGAGCATCCATTACACATAATAGAGAAAAGCAAACTATACAGAAAGGACCCAGATAAGGCCCTACATAGGGAGAAAAAACAAAGACCCGACATGTTGTACATAGAAAAGGACAAGCCACGTGCCCACCGTCAGGGTAGTGAGAACTGGGGTTTCTACAAATGTACTTCCCTTTTCCATTTTTAAAATCAAAACTTTTTATGATCTTATTTTCGTTGTCACCCTAATGAGAAGGCAGTATCTGAACCCACAAAACACCTTGGCTTTCTTTTTCTCCAGGGCTTCCCCCATCCTCTGGAACTCCCTACCCCAACCCATCAGATAATCACCTACCCTCCTCTCCTTTAGGCACACCCTGAAAACCCATCTCTTCAGGGAAGCCTACCCCACCCTCAGCTAACTGCCGAGATCTCCTCCACTCCATCCCCCACAGCTATTTCCTCCTGTACCACTATCCCCTCCCTCCTAGATTGTAAGCTCCAAGGAGAAGGGCCCTCGAACCCCTCGTGTATTGTATTGTATTGTTACTGTACTGTCTCCTGTACTGTCTCCAATTGTAATGTACAGCGCTGAGCGAACTGTTGGCGCTTTAGAAATACTGTATAATAATAATAATAATAATAATAATGAACTAATAAAACGTTATTAGAAAATCATTGGTGTGGGATCTTTACTTCTGTCTATACAGCAAAAATAAATAACACAATCTGAGAGATGCTCTAATCATTGCTTTCAATATCCCCCCCCGAAAAAAACAATTAGCCAGAGATACACTACAGCTGCATTATGTGTCCAGTATTTCTCACCCTAGGGTCACATCTGTGCAGGTGGTGCTGCTGTGGATCTGCATGAAAATCCGTGCACCCGCACATGACCGAGGCGACATCTTCGTCTCTTTCCGTGATCGGTGATCTGCTGTGTCCGAGGGACACAGCGCACCGTCGATCGCCACGCTCCCTGAGCTGCGCATGCGCGGTTAGAATGGGAGGATGTCATATGACGTCCTCCCAGAATGAGAGAACCACCTTGCGCCCGTCATATTACTCTATGGCGGGCAGGAGGTGGTTAATAAATGTACACCAGAGTGTCTGTGTAGACAAAACTTCTTTTTTTTTTTTTTTGATAATGCATAAAGTTTATTTATAGAAAACATTTTGGAAACTTTTCACAGAATAAAATTCTAAATTCTTCTGAAATTCCATTGGGGAGATCCTCTATTTTCTGTCCCGCAGATGCAACAGTAACCCTAGATTTACACCTATGCGTTTTCTGCAGCCTTTTTCAGAAACGCACAGCAGTCCATTTAACATGATGTCCTATGGGACAGGTTCACATCTCCGCGTTTTCACCTGCTGCGTCTTTTGGAAAGGGTCAGGGACTACTTTTTTTTTTTTAACGCAAAACGTTGCATTTTTGGTTGTATAGATTTAAGTGGGAACACTGCAGAAAAGCATGTATTGCGTTTTTGATGTGTTTAAAATCTGCCTAGCAACAAGAAAAAAAAATAAACGCAAAAATGCAAGTGCAAAAAAACACAGCGCAAAACGCAACACAGAATCGCACAAAATACAACCTGCATAGGTGTGAACCTAGGGTAAGAGAAGATGTCTCCAAAGTGAGGGGAATTCAGCGCCATTGTCACCGGAACAAGTTGCTTCCATTGGAAGATTTACCCTTGCATCTTGTTTCAGTGACTACTATAACCATTTGGATTTCAGTCTTGGTGACCTAGAGGGTGAATCCAACTGGCTAAGACACATAGCAATGACATTCAGCCTGGGTTCACATATGTGCGGTGTATTGCATGCGATTCGCACAGGAACCGCACTACATTCCTGTGCAAATCACATGCGATTTGTGTGCGGTGCATTCGGAGCCATTCATTTTGTATGGCTCTATTAACCACTTGCCTACCAGGCACTTATACCCCCTTCCTTACCAGGCCAATTTTCAGCTTTCAGCGCTGCCGCACTTTGATTGACAATTGCGCGGTCATGCAACATTGTACCCATATGAAATTTTGATCATTTTTTTCTCACAAATAGAGCTTTCTTTTGGTGGTATTTAATCGCCACTGGGCGCTTTACTTTTTGCGCTATAAATTAAAAAAAGTGCAAAAAATTAGAAAAAAAAAAAAAAGTTTATTTGTTTCTTTTATAAAATTTTTCAAACAGGTATTTTTTCTCCTTCACTGATTTGCATTGATGAGGCGGCACTGATGGGCACTGATAGGCGGCACTGATGGGCACTGATAGGCAGCACTAAAGGGCACTGATAGGCAGTACTAATGAGGTGGCACGGATAGGCGGCACTGATAGACAGCACTAATTAGGGGTCACGGATAGGCGGCACTGATATGCAGCACTGATAGGCGGCACTGATAGGTGACACTGATGATGGGTACTGATAGACGGCACTGACTGGCATCACTTCTGGGCACTGACTGGCGGCACTGACTGGCACAACCCCTGGGCACTGACTGGTGGCACTGACTGGCAGCACTGGTGGGTGGCACTGGTGGGTGGCACTGGTGGACAGCACTGGTGGGTGGGCACAGGTGGGTGGCACTGGTGGGCACAGGTGGGTGGCGCTGGTGGGCACAGGTGGGTGGGCACAGGTGGGTGGCACTGCTGGGCACATGTAGGTGGCACTGCTGGGCACAGGTAGGTGGCACTGCAGAGTGGCACAGGTGGGGGCACTGCTGGGCACAGGTGGGGGCACTGCTGGGCACAGGTGGGGGCACTGCTGGGAATGGGTGGGCGGGGCTAGTGGGCGCACAGCTGATCGGAACTTGCGGGGGTCACTGCTGGGCACCGATCATCAGGGCACTGATCATCAGTGCCCTGATGATCGGTGCCGATCCCCGCTCTGACAACTGCCGGTTCTCGGCAGTACTTTCCTCACGATCTGACAGCGTGAGGAAAGTGCAGCCGAGAACCGGCACTTGCATTTTCCTGTGATCAGCGTGTCATTGGACACCGCTGATCACATGGTAAAAGGCCGGTGGGATCGGCCTTTCACCACATCTCGTGATCAGCTGTGTCCGTAGGACACAGCGATCACGGAGATCGCCGGGTGCGCGCCCCCTGGGGCGCGCAGGAGAGCGCGTTCTGGGAGGACGTCATATGACGTCCACTCAGAACTGGCCGGCCGCGGTGAAGCCGTCATTCGGCTATGCGCGGTCGGCAAGTGGTTAACTTAACATACACACCCGCATTGGTTCGCATGAACGGGGTGCGATTGTGATGCAGTGCGGAAATCGCACTGAAAACTGCGAATTCCGCTCCAGATTGGTGTGAACCCAGGCTCCACAGGGGTTCTGATCCTTTCCTACTCAATCCAAAAACTGAAAGAAAAAAAACTGTAGTCTTGCTGTTCCCCTATTGGCAAGGTCACGCTCCCTACAATTCCCTCATTGAGTGACTGTCATTTTGTCTCAATAAAGCTTTGTGTGTTCTGTCCAGGGGCAGACTGACAACTCATGGGGCCCCCGGGCAATAGGGGATCATGGGGCTACATACTCAACCAAGATGTTTTTTGCGTTTTCCATTGCGTTTCGCAGTGCAATTTCTATTGTAGTCAATGTGAAATCGCAACAAACTGCAGAAAAGGTTATACAAGAACTACTTTTGAAATCGCGCTGCTGCAAAAGTCCCTGACCCTTTCCAAAAAACGCCCTGGGTGAAAATGCAGAGATGTGAACACGTCCCATAGGAAATCATGTTAGGCTCGGTTCACAATGAATGCGATTTAAAAATCGCACGTTTTGTTTGCCACATTTTCTGAAGATTTCCCAACTATTTCTTTCATTTTCCATTGTGCTTTGCAGTGCAATTTCTATTGTAGTCAATGTGAAATCGCAACAAACTGTAGAAAAAGGAATACAAGAACTACTTTTGAAATCGCGCTGCCGCAAAAAGTCCCTGACCCTTTCCAAAAACCGCACCGGGTGAAAACGCAGAGACGTGAATGCGTCCCATAGGAAATCATGTTAGGCTCGGTTCACACTGGATGCGATTTAAAAATCGCACGTTTTGTTTGCCGCATTTTCTGAAGATTTCCCAACGATTTATTGCATTTTGCAGTGCAATTTCTAGTGTAGTCTATATGTGAAATCGCAGCTAACCGCAGAAAAAGGAATACAAGAACTACTTTTGAAATCGTGATGCAGCAAACCGCGTGCATTAAGACACTGACATTCATTAGATCCAATTTCAATCCCCAAATCACACATTAAATTGTGGCGGTGTGAACCAGCCCTTAAGTGGACCGCTGTACGTTTCCAGAAAACGCATAGGTGTGAACCTAGAGACTAAATGATCTGAGAAGGAAGTTTTTTGGGTTTATTTTTCATTTTTTTAAATTTTTCTTGTTGCTAGGCAGCATTAAAAAACGCATCAAAAACACAATACATGCTTTTCTGCAGGATTTCTATTGAAGTATATAGAACCAAAAACACAACTTTTTGTGTAAAAAAAAAAAAAAGTCTGACCCTTTCCACAAAAAGCACCGGGTGAAAACGCAGAGATGTGAAGGTTTCTCATAGGCAATCATGTTCGGCTCGGTTCACCCTGGATGCGATGGAAAAATCGCATGTTTTGTTTGCCGCATTTTGTGAAGATTTCCCAACGATTTCTTGCGTTTTCCATTGTGCTTTGCAGTGCAATTTCTATTGTAGTCTATATGTGAAAGCGCAGCAAACTGCAGATAAAGGAATACAAGAACTGCTTTTGAAATCGCTCTGCCGCAAAAGTCCCTTTCCAAAAAACGCACGGGGTGAAAACGCAGAGATTTGAACGCATCCCATAGGAAATCATATTAGGCTCGATTCACACTGGATGTGATTTAAAATCGCACGTTTTGTTTGCTGTATTTTCTGAAGATTTCCCAACGATTTATTGCGTTTTGCAGTGCAATTTCTATTGTCTATATGTGAAATCCCAACCAACTGCAGAAAAAGGAATACAAGAACTACTTTTGAAGTCGCACCGCAGCAAATTGCGTGTGTTAAGACACTGACATTCATTAGATCCAATTACAATCCCCAAATCGCACCTGAAATCATGGCGGTGGGAACCAGCCCTTAAATGTACCACTGTGCGTTTCCGGAAAACGCATAGGTGTGAACCTAGACTACATGATCTGAGAAGGAAGTTTTTGGGGTTTTTTTTTTTTATTTACCATTTCTTGTTGCTAGGCAGCATTGAAATGCAAAAAGCATCAATAACGCAATACATGCTTTTCTGCTGCATTTCCATTGAAGTCTATAGAACCAAAAATGCAGCTTTTTGTGTAAAAAAAAAAATCCCTGACCCTTTCCAAAAAAACCCACCGGGTTAAAACGCAGAGATGTGAACGCATCCCATAGGAAATCATGTTCGGCTCGGTTCACACTGGATGCAATTTAAAATCGCACGTTTTGTTTGCCGTATTTTCTGAAGATTTCCCAACAATTTCTTGCGTTTTCCATTGTGATTTCTATTGTGGTCAATGTATGAAATCGCAACCAACCGCAGAAGTAATACAAGAACTACTTTTGAAATTGCGCCGCCGCATTTGCGTATTTTAAGACACTGACATTCATTAGATCCGATTTCAATCCCCAAATCGCACCTGAAATCGCGGCAGTGTGAACCAGCCCTGAACTGGACCGCTGTGCGTTTCCAGAAAACGCATAGGTGTGAACCTAGACTACACGATCTGAGAAGGAAGAAGAGGTTGTGTTCAAAGATATCAATGTTTCTGTATATAAATGATGCATTTCTTACATTTCATAAAACTCAGGATTGAGAGGAAGGCGGATGGTTTGGTTTCGGAGTTTAGAAACAATGTAACAGAATTCCTGTCTGTCCAATATAAATCACTTCAATGGTTTGCTTTTGTAAGGAAAGGATTGCTAAACTTCAGGGACTTCAAAATGAAAAACTGCCCCTTTGTTGGCATTTCAAACAAAATGTTGGAATTGGATCGGATTCCAGGTGCAGAAATGCTGATCCTGGCGGCTCTACTACATTACCAGACCTTCAGGGAAAACCTGTTTCAGCCCCTGGGGGTGTGAGCGGTCCTGTACTCCCTGCACCATATGGATTCTGGAGGGCCACGCCTGGCTTGGGTGGGGGTTAGACCAGATCTTTATCTGGGGTTGGATGTTAATGAGATCACCTGGAGACTAAAGAATACAATGGGGGTCCTCACAGGTCAGCCTAATGCAGGCCATAGACAGGAGAAAACCAGCCTTTTTCTAAAAAAAAAAAAAAAAAAAAAAAAAAAAAAAAAAAAAAAAAAAAATCGGTTGTTCAATCAGCCGACGTTCCCACCATTGGTAAAAAAAAAGTTGGCTGATTTTTGTCCCGTCTACGGCTGACAATTAATAAAAGAGGGCTCTGCTATATTTGACATTTAAAAGAAGAAGAAATAGAATATGAATAATAAGAAAAAAAAGTTGCAACATTGTATCTATTTGTATCCATTGCAGATACAGATGTTTCTCTTCGGATACAAATAGATACAATGTTGCAACCCTTATACTTTTAAATGTCAAATATCATAGAGGAGCTCTCTGCAGGGACACCGCTAATAGATTTGACATTTCTAAGTATTGTGGTTGCAAACATTGTATCTATTTGTATCCGAAGAGAAACATCTGTATCCGAAATGGATACAAATAGATACAGATGTTCTTTTTCTTTGGTCACGGCTCATGCGCTTTTTTTTTTTAAATCGGGACAAAGATCATCTGATTTGCCCATCATTGCCGTGAAAATCGGTCGTTTTTTTTCCCAACATGAACCATTAAAAAAATGTGTCAAAATCAAGAAAACCAGCCGACCAATTTAGCCACTAACAATCCAAAAATCGGCAGATTTTTTTTTTTTGGACTCATTTTTGGCCGGTTTTCTCCCCATCTATGGTCGGCCGATAAACGAAAAATCGGTCGTTGCCTATGCTGCCATCAACAGCCGTTTTTACGCGGATTTTCCAGCATGACCGATAAAAAGAAATGAGAAGATCCACGAAAAAATGGGCAACGGCATTGCCCCACTAACGGCGTGAATATCGGTCGATTTTTCGTGCGGACGAAAATTCGACCGATAAACGACCCGTCTGTGGCCCGCATTACCCTAGGTTCACACCTGCAGTTTGTGATTGATCCTTTTCTGCAGTGCGTTTTGCATTTTTTTTCTTGTTGCTAGGCAGATTAAAATGCACTACCTACTTTTCTGCAGCGTCTCCATTGAAGTCTGTAGAACAAAAAACGCACCGTCTTGAGTTTGAAAAAAAAGTGCCGAAAAAAACGCACCGCGTGAAAACACAGAGAGATGTGAACCTGTCCCATAGGAAATCATGTTAAGCTCGGTTCACACTGGATGCGTTTTGTTTGCCGCGTTTTCTGAAGATTTCCCAACGATTTCTTGCGTTTTCCATTGCGATTTCTATTGTAGTCTATATGTGAAATCTCAACCAACCTCAGAAAAAGTAACACAAGAACTACTTTTGAAATCGCTCCGCCACAAATCATGTATGTTAAGACACTGACATTCATTAGATTAGATCTCCAATGCCCCCCAATTCACATTTCAGCGTTCTGTCGCCTGTAGAAAACCGCCTACCGCTCAAAAAAGAACTTGCGCTACTTTTCAGGCAGATCTGAGCGTTTTTTCCCCATAGACTTGAATGGAAAACTCCTGCACAATGGGAATGAGCGTTTTTTAAAGCGTTTTCAGCACAAACAGCAGCTATTTGGATTGGCTACAGCAAAAATGTCTAAATGAAAAATGCCTGAAAAAAATGCCTATTTATCTATATTTGCATATCTGCTCAAAAAAACGCTCAATGATGCCTGAAAAAAAAAAAAAAGCTTGAAAAAACGATCAGCTTAGTGTGAATGGAGCCTTGCGGGTACTTTGGTTTCTTTCCACACTTTAACCCCTTCATGCCGGTTTTAAAACCCTCTCCAGACTATTTTCATTGTAATTCAATGGAGTCCAGCCATATCCGAGGATACAGAATAAACGTACCGCATTTTTATGCCAAACGCACTTTTCTAAGAAAAAACAGAGCAGTTCACATCAGTTTTTCATCAATTTACATCCATTTTTTTTCAGCTGTTTTTCATCCGTTCACATCTTTTTTTTATCAGTTTACATCTGTTTTTCATTCTTTCAGTTTACATCCAATTTTCATCCTTTATCAGTTTACATCCATTTGTTTCATCTGTTTTTCATCCGTTTACATCTGTTTTTGGTCCGTTTACATCGATTTTTTTTTCAGTTTACATCCAATTTTCACCCTTTACCAGTTTACATCTGATTTTCATCCTTTATCAGTTTACATCCATTTTTTTCATCTGTTTTTCATCCGTTCACATCTGTTTTTCATCCGTTCACATCTGTTTTTCATCCGTTTACATCAGTTTTTCATCTGTTTACATCAGTTTACGGTCTGTTTACATCCGTTTTTTTATCCATGTACATCTATTTTTTTGTCCATTTACATCTGTTTTGTTCGTTGTTGTCAGCTTACATCCATTTTGTCCATTTACATCCATTTTAACCCGTTTACATCCGTGTTGTCCATTTACATCCGTGTTGTCCATTTACATCCGTTTATATCCATGTTGTCCATTTACATCCGTTTATATCCATGTTGTCCATTTACATCTGTTTTTTTTACCCATTCTGGGGGGGGTTTTGACCAAAGAAAAATAGGGTTTTCTTCCATTCAAAAAAACAGATGTTTACGGACGCGGACAGTAATGGATGTAAACAGATGATCATCCTGTCCAGCCATAGCTGAGGATACATAATGGTACCACATTTTTATGCCAAACGCACCTCTAGCAAGATTCCTTAGTAAATACCCATTGGGATAGTTAAGAAAAATTTATATTGTAGTGGTAATCAGTGGCATAGGTTTGTTTTTTGCCTTTTGTTTTTTGTGTGTATGATGCAGTATGAATATATTGTTTTAAACAGATTTGTTTCAAACAGGGGCGGACTGACCATTTGGAAACTCGGGCACTGCCCGAGGGCCCGGGGTCAGTAGGGGGCCCCATGAGATGCCCCTGGTACCTTTTTCATAGGCTTTTTTGAGTTTGGGCAAGGACACAGGGGCCCCATGATCCCCTATTGCCCGGGGGCCCCATGAGTTGTCAGTCCACCCCTGGTTTCAAACCACTTTATTGTGTTCATGGCGCTGTATGTATATTATATGGGAGCATTGATCTTCTGGGTCACCTGGTTACCCCAATAATGAAACCTATCATTCTGGATGTTCTATACTTTGTAATTTTTTGGGGAAATAATGTTGATGCCCTTATGAAGACCATAGATGGTTCGTTTATCGGTCAATTTTTCATCTGAAAGAATAATCGGCCGATTTTCGCACTGTTAGTGGGGCAATGGCATCGGCCGATTTTCGCACTGTTAGTGGGGCAATGGCATCGGCCGATTTTCGCACGGTTAGTGGGGCAATGGCATCGGCCGATTTTCGCACGGTTAGTGGGGCAATGGCATCGGCCGATTTTCGCACTGTTAGTGGGGCAATGGCATCGGCCGATTTTCGCACGGTTAGTGGGGCAATGGCATCGGCCGATTTTCGCACGGTTAGTGGGGCAATGGCATCGGCCGATTTTCGCACTGTTAGCGGGGCAATGGCATCGGCCGATTTTCGCACTGTTAGCGGGGCAATGGCATCGGCCGATTTTCGCACTGTTAGTGGGGCAATGGCATCGGCCGATTTTCGCACTGTTAATGGGGCAATGGCATCGGCCGATTTTCGCACTGTTAGTGGGGCAATGGCATCAGCCGTTTTTTGCGGTTCCTCCTCATTTCTTTTATCGGTCATGCTGGAAAATTTGTGAAAAACGGACGATTTTTGAAATCATTGGTGGCAACAGAACGACCAATGTTTTGTTTTTCAGAAGAAAAATCGGCCGATAAATGAACCGTCTATGGCCTGCATTAGCAATATTCTGTCTATTCTGTTTTATTAGTATGAGAATTACTTGAAGGAAGGGGCTGGTAATTGTGACAGATTTACCGGACCCTTCCCCCACTCTGCAACCTGAAGAATCCTTTTGAGAAAGGAGAGGAGAGAAGCTGACAGCTCTGTGGGGGTGGGGCACACAGGGGGCCTGGACAGCTAGCAGAAACATATGGTGCACAGGGAGGGTGATGGGGGGAGGGTGATGGGGGGAGGGTTATGGTGGGGGGGTATTAATGTAATGGATCCCCTTTATGGCTCTCTCTGCAGCAGCTGAAAGCCAGAGAAGAAGCCAGCTTTTAGCTGCTGCAGAGAGACATACAGGGGATTGGTTCCAGTAATTGCCCCCGCACACTGATCACTGTATTGGTGTCACTGGGGATATCAGTGACACCAAGTCAGTTCCCCCCAGTGTCAGAATAACTGCCACAGTCCCACTATAAGTCACTGATCGCTGCCATCACTTTCACATAAACCAGTTACATGTATTGGGATTTTTTTTTTTAGCAAAGACATGGAGCAGAACAAAAATTTGTATTGGACATGTTTAATTAGCAAAAAGTAATAAATATGGTCTCTCAAAATTGTCAGGTTTTTTTTATAGCGCAAAAACAAAAAACACAAACGCACAGGCGATCAAATACCACCGAAAGAAAGCTCCATTTGTGGGAAATAAAAAGGATGTAAATTCAATTTGGGTGCAGCGTTGCATGACCGCGCAATTGTCAGTTAAAGGAAAGCAGCGCTGTATTGCAAAAAATGGCCTGGCCTGGAAGGTGGGAAATGTAAATCCTTTGGAGGGCAAGGGGTTAAACAAGGTGACCCTGGAAGCTGATTGGCTACCGATGCAGCTATGCATGGTTTAAGTAAACCTACCCCATTGGCTTTCTTCTACAGAATAGGTCCTCATGAACACACAGACTGGAATCAACGTTTTTTTGGCTGGACTAGTGGCCTTCTAGAGGAGTTTTTTAGCTGTAAAATTGCTCTAAATGTTGAAAAAATGCGGTAAAATGCCGAAAACCAGCGTTTTTGGACTTTGTTTGACTGAAAAAACCCTAAAAAAAAGCAAATGCGGAAAAAACGCCACTAAACGCTGAAAAACTTGTGTTTTTTTAACATGACTTTACACAGCTAACATTACCAGCGTTATCAAACCGTCCCGTCTGCATGAGGGCTAAAACATCATTCTGGACTTTGACCGTTGGTGGGGGGCCTTTACTGCTGCCTAGAAAGCAGAAAAATTGGTTAACCTGACCAATGTCCTAACCAGTCCTTATGATATCCTACAAAAAAAAAAAAAAAAAATAGCCGGAGATACACTTATTATTTATTTCAGGTACTTATATAGCGATGTCAATGTATGCAGCACTTTACATATATATTGTACATTCCCATCAGTCCCTAACCCTCAAGGGGCGTACAATCTAAGGTCCCGAACTCACATTCACATACTAGGGCCAAATTAGACAGGAGCCAATTATCCTACCAGCATGTCTTTGGAGTGTGGGAGGAAACCAGAGTACCTGGAGGAAACCCACGCAGGCACAGGAAGAAATGCAAACTCCAGGCAGGTGGTGCCGTGGTTGGGATTCAAACCAATGACCAGAGTACTGCCAGGTGGAAGTGCTAACCATTTAGCCACTGTGCTGCCAGTGTCTATATAACCAAAATTTTTTTTTTTACTAC
This sequence comes from Staurois parvus, assembly GCF_062004578.1. Lineage (NCBI taxonomy): Eukaryota > Metazoa > Chordata > Amphibia > Anura > Ranidae > Staurois > Staurois parvus. The sequence continues at coordinate 229,016 of NW_028319412.1, forward strand.
GTTAAATAGCGCATAGAAGGGTTGAATATAACTAAATGTGTATTTATAGGAAGTAAAAACATTTTGCAAGTTTTTAATCGTATAGAGACCCGAATGCTGCAAAGCGGACGTGCTAACCACTTAGCCACTGCGCTGCCCTTTAACTGAAATACGTGTCCACCTTGCAGCTTTTGGGACACCTGCTGTACTGTGTTACCCCCGGTTCACATATATGCGGCCGTGCGGGCTGCGTTTTGCGTGGGCACAAGAGCCCATTCATTTGAACGGACTCCCGTGACACGCAGAGAAGTCCCTGCACTTCTTCCGAAAACGCAGCCCACACAGGAACCTCGGTTCCCAGTACAGCTGCGGTTTCCAGTGTGGGCGGCGTGACATTAGAACTAATGGCACCCGCCCGCGCGTTCGCATTTCTCTGTGCGGCTGCATTGATTTTCATGTGGATCCACAGCGGCACCACCCGCACAGATGTGAATCTAGGGATAGAGCAGGGGCGGACTGACCATTTGGAAACTCGGGCACCGCCCGAGAGCCCGAGGTCAGTAGGGGACCCCATGAGATGCCCCTGGTACATTTTCATAGGATTTTTTGAGTTTGGGCAAGGACACAGGGGCCCCATGATCCCTTATTGCCCGGGGGCCCCATGGAGTTGTCAATCCACCCCTGGCTTAGAGAATATATAATATACAGATGACGAGACACACACTTCTTTCAGAAAGCAGAAAGGTTTATTGGCAGAAGATCAGCATTTGTAGACAATTCTGATACAGAGAGGAAACATACAGAACATGGATAATCATTACCAATACGAAGGGTATTATAAAAAATACAAAAGGAAGGAAACATACTCTCTCCTTGAAGTCATCATTGATTTGGCAAGTACTTAATATTCATAACCATGGTAAGTGTTTTATTATTTATTACAAGTACTCATGTAACACCATCAATTTACACAACACTTTACATATACAGTATATTGTACATTCACATCAGTCCCTAACCCTCAAGGGGTGTACAATCTAAGGTCCCTAACTCACATTCATACATACACATACTAGGGCCAAACTAGACAGGAGCCAATTCACCTACCAGCATGTCTTTGAAGTGTGGGAGGAAACTGGAGGAAACCCACGCAGGCACAGGGAGAACATGCAAACTCCAGGCAGGTGGTGCTGTGGTTGGGATTCGAACCAATGACCCTAGTACTGCCAGGTGGAAGTGCTAACCATTTAGCCACTGTGCTGCCAGTGTCTGTATAACCAACATTTTTTTTTTTGCTACGTTAAATGGCACATAGAAGGGTTGAATATAACTAAATGTGTATTTATAGGAAGAAAAAACTTTTTGCAAGTTTTTAATAGTATAGAGAGGGATTAAAAACACCTGTTAATGTTTTTTTTGCTGCTGTAATTCATTTGGAGAGATTGTCCTTCACTTCCCTTCCTGGAAATGCAACATTTAGCCCGGGTTCACACTGTTGTGGTGCGGAATTTGCAGCGTTTTCTGTATGAATTCCGCACCACATCAGAATCACACCCCATTCATGCGAACTGCTGCGGGTGCTTATATTAAGTTAAAAACACCCCGAAAGCAGTCTGCAAAATGCGGTACGGTGTGCAGAATCGGATCACATAGGTGTGAATACCCATGCGATCCGATTCTAGTGCGGATCAAAAAAAGGGTCCTGCACATTTTTGGTGTGGGTGCGGTGTGATTACAGCTATACATTTTGTATGTCTCTAATCGCACGGCACCCAAAATGTTCAGGACCCTTTTTTGGTGATTTGTATAGGAAGGCGGTGCGGTTCCTGTGCGAATCACATGGGATTTACCGCACTGATGTGAACACAGGGTGAGGCGATCTCTCCAAAATGAGGGGAATTCCAAGGAGTTGTCTCTGGAACAAGTACCCCTATTGGAAAATGTACCCTTGACTCTTGTTCTGGTTACAACGTTTAACATATTGGATTTCCCATCATCTTCTGTCTCCGTCACTAAGATAAATAAAGATTATTACTATTATACAGGATTTCTATAGCGCCAACAGTTTGCTCAGCACTTTACAATATAAACGGGAGACAATACAGCAACAATAAACTTCAATACAAGAGGGATAGAAGGGCCTGATCCCTGGAGCTTACAATCTAAGATGGTGAATTCTACAGTAAATATCTGAGACACAGACAGCAATGACACTTGACAGGGGTTACAAACCTTTCCTTCTCTATTAAAAACTGAAAAAATAAAAAGTTTTAGCTATAAATATATTGTAAAATTAGGAAATTACTTTCCACAGTAACTTAAAAAAACTTGAAAAGTAGAAAAAAAAAAACCCAAAACATATAAATTAAAAAAAAAAAAAAAAAAAAGGGATGGACTCGATAGACCACTTGAGTCTTTTTTCTGCTATTGCGCTTGTTTTTTTTAATCTGCAAATACAATACAAAAATAAAATTTTTTTACCTCTAAGTTATAATTCTTTTTTTCCATTAATATTTTATTAAGCTTTTACCATTTATCTTTTCCAACAGTTCAAATTTCAACATAGCTTATTCCATTATTTTCACCCCACATATAAAAAAATACAAAAACTCCTCCTTCCCCCCCTCCCTATTCCACCCCCTTTTCTCTTTCTTTCAGAGTCCTAGGACATTCATAGAATGTTTTCCTTTCCTATACAATTTCAATTAATTTGACCTTCTTAAACTCCTCCCACTTTTTTTCATTTCTCAGGAAAACCCTCCATTTTGTCCTCCTCTACATGGTATAGTTCTTCCATCCTATATGTCTGGTCTACCTTTCTAAGTTATAATTCTGATGGAGCTTTTTGGAAACACATAGAAAGCAGCATGGAGGGGCTCAGTGAAGGTGGTGGTGAAGGTGTGGAGGTGTCTGATGGGGTTACACAGCTGGAAGAAGGACAGGCGACCAGCCTCATACTCCAAATAGATCCCAACAGTCTTCAGGGAAGATTCGGAGTCTATGTTTGTTGAGGTGTCCCCGTGACGGAAATGAAGCTTTGAAGCTATTTGGCTCAGAGTCCATGATTTGTTATCATAGCCAGTTAAAACTTCAGTTCCTGGAATGTTTCCCTCTGTGCTTGCAGTGACCACCCCTATCAGCCATTCTTCTGCTTCCATCACATCCACCTCCCAATAATGTGTCCCGGATGTAAACTTTTGCACACTTAACACTTGAAAGCATTTAAGCCTCCATAGACCATCAGGCCTGTCCACATCAGTATCAGTATTAGAGGCTCGCTTTTGTTTCTCTGATATTCTAAGGGTTTTGTGAGCTGTACTTACATCCAGTACAACGCCAGATTTCTTCATCAAAGAAAATTGTCCCTTCGTTATCAGATCCTTTAGACATTGAGTAAAGCTGCAAAGTCCTTTCTGTAGCATCTCTGAGATAATTTCCTCAATTATACATCCAGCAGTTCTGGCATCGTTGGTTGTATCGTCTGTTCCTGAGAAAATGTCCTTTCTGCTAGGGGCCTTTTTCAAGAACATTAATGAGTCTTCGATGTCACACAGTTCTTTGCTCTGATCAATCCTAATGGACAGCACGTCTTTATGTTCCTCCAACTGCTGAATCAGATAAGAGACCGAAAGTGAGATCTTCTCATTCTGTCTGGATGTCTCTATCTGGACTCTCTTCTCTAGATCGTCCAGATGTCTCCTGAGGTCTCTAAACAGCTCAGTGACTCTCCCAGAAACAGCAATGTTTTTCATGTCCTCTTGTGTCTTGTGACTGTCCAGATTGCAGATTCTCCCCTGGATCTCCTGTCTCTCGGAGTCCATTATATTTATAGACTCTCTCAGTTTCTCCTTCATCTTCTCAGAGGCCTCGTTCAGAAGTTCCACATGGTGTCCTCTATGTTCTCCAGCCACCCAGCAGGACATGCAGATACAGTCACTGTCCTCTGTACAGTAATATTTCAGTATCTCTTGATGTATGGAGCATTGTCTCTCTCTCACTGACGCCGTGGGTTCGATTAAAATATGGTGAGCTGACCTGCTGTGGTTGCTCAAGTGCTTTTCACAAAACGAGGCCTCACATAACAGACACGTTCTAATAGCTGGTGTAGGAGAATCGCAGTACGTACAGAAGACCTCTATTTCCTTCTGGGGAGAGGATAAGAAACACTCCACGATGTTACACAGCTTTCTATTCTTCTCCAACGTAGGGCGCTGTGTATACCGCTTTTTGCACTCCGGACAGGCATAAAATCCAGACCCCTCCTGTGTATCCAGAGCAGTCACGATACAGTCCCGGCAGAAGCTATGTCCACATTTCAGCGATGCAGGATCTGAATAAAAGTTTGAGCAGATGATACACATCAGCTTGTCTCTCAGGTCAGCATAAGCCATTTTTGGAGAAGGACATTAACTGGTGATACAAGCTTGGGGCTTCCCTCTTATACATTGGTGATGAAAGAGGCTCTTTGGATGCTTTGTCATGTAAAGGGAAGTCTTCCCTCCTTGTGAAATCCAACCTCCTGGTGAGATCCAACCTCCCTGTGAGATCCACCCTCCTCTAGTAACCCTTTCTCTGCTGAAGACAGACCATTTTAGCCATTGATTATTATCCATGTTAGCCATTGATTGATTATTATCCATTGATTGATTATTATCCATGTTAGCCATTGATTATTATTTTATTTCAGGTACTTATATAGCACTGTTAATTTACACAGCTCTTTACATATATATTGTACAGTCACATCAATCTCCCTATTTCCTTACATACCATCCCCCTACAAGGCTGTAGTGCCGAGATAAGGAGGGAACAAGAGTTTACTATGTAGTCCTCATGCACACGGGACGTTTTTTACAGCGGCTGTTTTTGGCTTTTTATTTATTTCAGGTACTTATATAGCGCCTTCAATTTACGCAGCACTTTACATATATATTGTACATTCACATCAGTCCCTAACCCTCAAGGGGCATACAATCTAAGGTCCCTAACTTACATTCATACACATACTAGGGCCAATTTAGACAGGAGCTAATTCACCTACCTTTGGAGTGTGGGAGGAAACCAGAGTACCTGGAGGAAACCCATGCATGCACAGGGAGAACATGTAAACTCCAGGCAGGAGGTGCTGTGGCTGGGATTTGAACAAACGAGCCTAGTACTGCCAGGGGGAAGTGCTAACCATTTAGCCACTGTGCTGCCCATTATTATCCATGTTAGCCATGGATTAGCCATTGATTATTATCCATGTTAGCCATGGATTAGCCATTGATTATTATCCATGTTAGCCATGGATTAGCCATTGATTATTATCCATGTTAGCCATGGATTTGACATTGATGATTATCCATGTTAGCCATGGATTAGCCATTGATTATTATCCATGTTAGCCATGGATTAGCCATTGATTATTATCCATGTTAGCCATGGATTAGCTATTGATTATTATTAGAGATGAGCGAATCGAACTAGGCGAACCGGAATTCGAGTCGAATTTCAGGAAATATTCGATTCGTGTCGAAACCGAAATTTTGCCTACTTCGGGTGCGCGAATCGAACATTTCCCGATCAGCCGGCAAAAGTGTCCCTGCAGTGAGCTCCGCTATTTCTGACAGTTCTCTGACAGAAGGAACACATGTTTAGCGGTTGAAACATTGTATCTATTAGTTTACATTTAGGATACAGATGTTTCAACCACTGTACATGTGAAGAAGTTGTGAGAGAACTGTCAGAAATAGAGGAACTCTGCACATACACTTTTTGCCGGCTTGGAATTATTCTTCTTTTCATCCTACTTCTTCTTCTTCTTCATCCTCAGAAGAAGAGGATGAGGATGAGGATGAAGAAGAAGAAGAAGAAGAAGAAGAAGAAGAAGAAGTAGGATGAAAAGAAGAATAATTCCAAGCCGGCAAAAAGTGTATGTGCAGAGTTCCTCTATTTCTGACAGTTCTCTCACAGCTTCTTCACATGTACAGCGGTTGAAACATCTGTATCCTAAATGGAAACTAATAGATACAATTTGTATCTATTAGTTTCCATTTAGGATACAGATATTTCAACCGCTGTACATGTGAAGAAGCTGTGAGAGAACTGTCAGAAATAGAGGAACTCTGCACATACACTTTTTGCCGGCTTGGAATTATTCTTCTTTTCATTCTTCTTCTTCTTCCTCATCCTCATCCTCATCCTCTTCTTCTGAGGATGAGGATGAAGAAGAAGAAGAAGAAGAAGTAGGATGAAAAGAAGAATAATTCCAAGCCGGCAAAAAGTGTATGTGCAGAGTTCCTCTATTCTGCAGATACACTTAGAGGAGCTCTGCAGATACACTTAGAGGAGCTCTGCACATACACTTTTTGCCGGCTTGGAATTAATCTTATTTTCATCCTACTTCTTCTTCTTCTTCTTCTTCTTCTTCATCCTCATCCTCAGAAGAAGAAGAGGATGAGGATGAGGATGAAGAAGAAGAAGAAGAAGTAGGATGAAAATAAGAATAATTCCAAACCGGAAAAAAGTGTATGTGCAGAGCTCCTCTAAGTGTATCTGCAGAGCTCCTCTAAGTGTATCTGCAGAATAGAGGAACTCTGCACATACACTTTTTGCCGGAAACCGCTGTATGGAGTGAATGTCCCAGAACTGTCAGAAATAGACTATTTATGACAGTTCTGGGACATTCACTGCATACAGCTGTTTTAACCGCTGTATGGAGGGAATGTCATGGAACTGTCAGAAATAGACTATTAATGACAGTTCTGGGACTGTCCTTCAATGCAGCGGTTGAAACATTGTATGTATTTGTTTCCATAAATGGATCCATTTATGGAAACAAATACATACAATGTTTCAACCGCTGCATGGAAGGACAGTCCCAGAACTGTCATTAATAGTCTATTTCTGACAGTTCCATGACATTCCCTCCATACAGCGGTTAAAACAGCTGTATGGAGTGAATGTCCCAGATCTATCAGAAATAGACTATTTATGACAGTTCTGGGACATTCACTGCATACAGCTGTTTTAACCGCTGTATGGAGGGAATGTCATGGAACTGTCAGAAATAGACTATTAATGACAGTTCTGGGACTGTCCTTCCATGCAGCGGTTGAAACATTGTATGTATTTGTTTCCATAAATGGATCCATTTATGGAAACAAATACATACAATGTTTCAACCGCTGCATGGAAGGACAGTCCCAGAACTGTCATTAATAGTCTATTTCTGACAGTTCCATGACATTCCCTCCATACAGCGGTTAAAACAGCTGTATGGAGTGAATGTCCCAGATCTATCAGAAATAGACTATTTATGACAGTTCTGGGACATTCACTGCATACAGCTGTTTTAACCGCTGTATGGAGGGAATGTCATGGAACTGTCAGAAATAGACTATTAATGACAGTTCTGGGACTGTCCTTCCATGCAGCGGTTGAAACATTGTATGTATTTGTTTCCATAAATGGATCCATTTATGGAAACAAATACATACAATGTTTCAACCGCTGTATGGAAGGACAGTCCCACAACTGTCATTAATAGTCTATTTCTGACAGTTCCATGACATTCCCTCCATACAGCGGTTAAAACAGCTGTATGGAGTGAATGTCCCAGATCTATCAGAAATAGACTATTTATGACAGTTCTGGGACATTCACTGCATACAGCTGTTTTAACCGCTGTATGGAGGGAATGTCATGGAACTGACAGAAATAGACTATTAATGACAGTTCTGGGACTGTCCTTCAATGCAGCGGTTGAAACATTGTATGTATTTGTTTCCATAAATGGATCCATTTATGGAAACAAATACATACAATGTTTCAACCGCTGCATGGAAGGACAGTCCCAGAACTGTCATTAATAGTCTATTTCTGACAGTTCCATGACATTCCCTCCATACAGCGGTTAAAACAGCTGTATGGAGTGAATGTCCCAGATCTATCAGAAATAGACTATTTATGACAGTTCTGGGACATTCACTGCATACAGCTGTTTTAACCGCTGTATGGAGGGAATGTCATGGAACTGTCAGAAATAGACTATTAATGACAGTTCTGGGACTGTCCTTCAATGCAGCGGTTGAAACATTGTATGTATTTGTTTCCATAAATGGATCCATTTATGGAAACAAATACATACAATGTTTCAACCGCTGCATGGAAGGACAGTCCCAGAACTGTCATTAATAGTCTATTTCTGACAGTTCCATGACATTCCCTCCATACAGCGGTTAAAACAGCTGTATGCAGTGAATGTCCCAGATCTATCAGAAATAGACTATTTATGACAGTTCTGGGACATTCACTGCATACAGCTGTTTTAACCGCTGTATGGAGGGAATGTCATGGAACTGTCAGAAATAGACTATTAATGACAGTTCTGGGACTGTCCTTCCATGCAGCGGTTGAAACATTGTATGTATTTGTTTCCATAAATGGATCCATTTATGGAAACAAATACATACAATGTTTCAACCGCTGTATGGAAGGACAGTCCCACAACTGTCATTAATAGTCTATTTCTGACAGTTCCATGACATTCCCTCCATACAGCGGTTAAAACAGCTGTATGGAGTGAATGTCCCAGATCTATCAGAAATAGACTATTTATGACAGTTCTGGGACATTCACTGCATACAGCTGTTTTAACCGCTGTATGGAGGGAATGTCATGGAACTGTCAGAAATAGACTATTAATGACAGTTCTGGGACTGTCCTTCAATGCAGCGGTTGAAACATTGTATGTATTTGTTTCCATAAATGGATCCATTTATGGAAACAAATACATACAATGTTTCAACCGCTGCATGGAAGGACAGTCCCAGAACTGTCATTAATAGTCTATTTCTGACAGTTCCATGACATTCCCTCCATACAGCGGTTAAAACAGCTGTATGGAGTGAATGTCCCAGATCTATCAGAAATAGACTATTTATGACAGTTCTGGGACATTCACTGCATACAGCTGTTTTAACCGCTGTATGGAGGGAATGTCATGGAACTGTCAGAAATAGACTATTAATGACAGTTCTGGGACTGTCCTTCAATGCAGCGGTTGAAACATTGTATGTATTTGTTTCCATAAATGGATCCATTTATGGAAACAAATACATACAATGTTTCAACCGCTGCATGGAAGGACAGTCCCAGAACTGTCATTAATAGTCTATTTCTGACAGTTCCATGACATTCCCTCCATACAGCGGTTAAAACAGCTGTATGCAGTGAATGTCCCAGATCTATCAGAAATAGACTATTTATGACAGTTCTGGGACATTCACTGCATACAGCTGTTTTAACCGCTGTATGGAGGGAATGTCATGGAACTGTCAGAAATAGACTATTAATGACAGTTCTGGGACTGTCCTTCAATGCAGCGGTTGAAACATTGTATGTATTTGTTTCCATAAATGGATCCATTTATGGAAACAAATACATACAATGTTTCAACCGCTGTATGGAAGGACAGTCCCACAACTGTCATTAATAGTCTATTTCTGACAGTTCCATGACATTCCCTCCATACAGCGGTTAAAACAGCTGTATGGAGTGAATGTCCCAGATCTATCAGAAATAGACTATTTATGACAGTTCTGGGACATTCACTGCATACAGCTGTTTTAACCGCTGTATGGAGGGAATGTCATGGAACTGTCAGAAATAGACTATTAATGACAGTTCTGGGACTGTCCTTCAATGCAGCGGTTGAAACATTGTATGTATTTGTTTCCATAAATGGATCCATTTATGGAAACAAATACATACAATGTTTCAACCGCTGCATGGAAGGACAGTCCCAGAACTGTCATTAATAGTCTATTTCTGACAGTTCCATGACATTCCCTCCATACAGCGGTTAAAACAGCTGTATGGAGTGAATGTCCCAGATCTATCAGAAATAGACTATTTATGACAGTTCTGGGACATTCACTGCATACAGCTGTTTTAACCGCTGTATGGAGGGAATGTCATGGAACTGTCAGAAATAGACTATTAATGACAGTTCTGGGACTGTCCTTCCATGCAGCGGTTGAAACATTGTATGTATTTGTTTCCATAAATGGATCCATTTATGGAAACAAATACATACAATGTTTCAACCGCTGCATGGAAGGACAGTCCCAGAACTGTCATTAATAGTCTATTTCTGACAGTTCTATGACATTCCCTCCATACAGCGGTTGAAACCGCTGTATGGAGTGAATGTCCCAGAACTGTCAGAAATAGACAGAAACTGTCACAGAACTGTCCTTCTTCTCATCCTTCTCCTTCTTCTCATCCTTCTTCTCATCCTTCTTCTCATCCTTCTCCTTCTTCTCATCCTTCTCCTTCTTCTCATCCTTCTCCTTCTGCTCATCCTTCTTCTCATCCTTCTCCTTCTTCTCATCCTTCTCCTTCTCCTTCTTCTCATCCTTCTCCTTCTCCTTCTTCTCATCCTTCTCCTTCTCATCCTTCTCCTTCTCCTTCTCATCCTTCTCCTTCTTCTCATCCTTCTCCTTCTTCTCATCCTTCTCCTTCTCCTTCTTCTCATCCTTCTCCTTCTCCTTCTCATCCTTCTCCTTCTTCTCATCCTTCTCCTTCTCCTCATCCTTTTTCTTCTCATCCTTCTCCTTCTCCTTCTTCTCATCCTTCTCCTTCTTCTCATCCTTCTCCTTCTTCTCATCCTTCTCCTTCTTCTCCTTCTTCTCATCATTCTCCTTCTTCTCATCCTTCTCCTTCTTCTCATCCTTCTCATCCTTCTTCTCATCCTTCTTCTTCTCATCCTTCTCCTTCTTCTCATCCTTCTCCTTCTCCTTCTTCTCATCCTTCTCCTTCTTCTCATCCTTCTCCTTCTTCTCATCCTTCTCCTTCTCATCCTTCTCCTTCTTCTCTTCCTTCTCCTTCTTCTCATCCTTCTCCTTCTTCTCATCCTTCTTCTTCTCATCCTTCTCCTCCTTCTTCTCATCCTTCTTCTCATCCTTCTTCTTCTCATCCTTCTCCTTCTTCTCATCCTTCTCCTTCTCCTTCTTCTCATCCTTCTCCTTCTTCTCATCCTTCTCCTTCTTCTCATCCTTCTCCTTCTTCTCATCCTTCTCCTTCTTCTCATCCTTCTCCTTCTCCTTCTTCTCTTCCTTCTCCTTCTTATCATCCTTCTCCTTCTTCTCATCATTCTCCTTCTTCTCATCCTTCTCCTTCTTCTCATCCTTCTTCTTCTCATCCTTTTCCTTCTTCTCATCCTTCTTCTTCTCATCCTTCTTCTTCTCATCCTTCTCCTTCTCATCCTTCTCTTTCTTCTCATCCTTCTCCTTCTCCTTCTTCTCATCCTTCTCCTTCTTCTCATCCTTCTCCTTCTCCTTCTTCTCATCCTTCTCCTTATTCTCAGCCTTCTTCTTCTCATCCTTCTCCTTCTCATCCTTCTCCTTCTCATCCTTCTCCTTCTTCTCATCCTTCTCCTTCTTCTCATCCTTCTCCTTCTCCTTCTTCTCATCCTTCTCCTTCTCCTTCTTCTCATCCTTCTCCTTCTCCTTCTTCTCATCCTTCTCCTTCTTCTCATCCTTCTCCTTCTTCTCATCCTTCTCCTTCTCCTTCTTCTCATCCTTCTCCTTCTCCTCATCCTTTTTCTTCTCATCCTTCTCCTTCTCCTTCTTCTCATCCTTCTCCTTCTTCTCATCCTTCTCCTTCTTCTCATCCTTCTCCTTCTTCTCATCCTTCTCCTTCTCCTTCTTCTCTTCCTTCTCCTTCTTATCATCCTTCTCCTTCTTCTCATCATTCTCCTTCTTCTCATCCTTCTTCTTCTTCTCATCCTTCTTCTTCTCATCCTTTTCCTTCTTCTCATCCTTCTTCTTCTCATCCTTCTTCTTCTCATCCTTCTCCTTCTCATCCTTCTCTTTCTTCTCATCCTTCTCCTTCTCCTTCTTCTCATCCTTCTCCTTCTTCTCATCCTTCTCCTTCTTCTCATCCTTCTCCTTATTCTCAGCCTTCTTCTTCTCATCCTTCTCCTTCTCATCCTTCTCCTTCTCATCCTTCTCCTTCTTCTCATCCTTCTCCTTCTTCTCATCCTTCTCCTTCTCCTTCTTCTCATCCTTCTCCTTCTCCTTCTTCTCATCCTTCTCCTTCTCCTTCTTCTCATCCTTCTCCTTCTTCTCATCCTTCTCCTTCTTCTCATCCTTCTCCTTCTCCTTCTTCTCATCCTTCTCCTTCTCCTCATCCTTTTTCTTCTCATCCTTCTCCTTCTCCTTCTTCTCATCCTTCTCCTTCTTCTCATCCTTCTCCTTCTTCTCATCCTTCTCCTTCTTCTCATCCTTCTCCTTCTTCTCCTTCTTCTCATCATTCTCCTTCTTCTCATCCTTCTCCTTCTTCTCATCCTTCTCATCCTTCTTCTCATCCTTCTTCTTCTCATCCTTCTCCTTCTTCTCATCCTTCTCCTTCTCCTTCTTCTCATCCTTCTCCTTCTTCTCATCCTTCTCCTTCTCATCCTTCTCCTTCTCCTTCTTCTCTTCCTTCTCCTTCTTCTCATCCTTCTCCTTCTTCTCATCCTTCTTCTTCTCATCCTTCTCCTCCTTCTTCTCATCCTTCTTCTCATCCTTCTTCTTCTCATCCTTCTCCTTCTTCTCATCCTTCTCCTTCTCCTTCTTCTCATCCTTCTCCTTCTTCTCATCCTTCTCCTTCTTCTCATCCTTCTCCTTCTTCTCATCCTTCTCCTTCTTCTCATCCTTCTCCTTCTCCTTCTTCTCTTCCTTGTCCTTCTTATCATCCTTCTCCTTCTTCTCATCATTCTCCTTCTTCTCATCCTTCTCCTTCTTCTCATCCTTCTTCTTCTCATCCTTTTCCTTCTTCTCATCCTTCTTCTTCTCATCCTTCTTCTTCTCATCCTTCTCCTTCTCATCCTTCTCTTTCTTCTCATCCTTCTCCTTCTCCTTCTTCTCATCCTTCTCCTTCTTCTCATCCTTCTCCTTCTCCTTCTTCTCATCCTTCTCCTTATTCTCAGCCTTCTTCTTCTCATCCTTCTCCTTCTCATCCTTCTCCTTCTCATCCTTCTCCTTCTTCTCATCCTTCTCCTTCTTCTCATCCTTCTCCTTCTCCTTCTTCTCATCCTTCTCCTTCTCCTTCTTCTCATCCTTCTCCTTCTCCTTCTTCTCATCCTTCTCCTTCTTCTCATCCTTCTCCTTCTTCTCACCCTTCTCCTTCTCCTTCTTCTCATCCTTCTCCTTCTCCTTCTTCTCATCCTTCTCCTTCTCCTTCTCCTTCCTCATCTCCAAGGGCATTTAAATTAAAGGTACAGTGTTCTGCACTAATTTAAAGGCTCTCTGAAGCCTAGAAACCCTTTAAATAAGTCATCTTCGTAGCGGAGAAATTCGCATCGAATCGAATTTCACACTGGAATTCGCCGAATCAGCCGAATCGAATTTTTCATTTCTTCGCTCATCTCTAATTATTATCCATGTTAGCCATTGATTATTATCCATGTTAGCCATGGATTAGCCATTGATTATTATCCATGTTAGCCATGGATTAGCCATTGATTATTATCCATGTTAGCCATGGATTAGCCATTGATTATTATCCATGTTAGCCATGGATTATTGCAGAAAGTTCAACCTTTAATGGCTAACCTAAGTTATGAAAGATGCAAGCTTTTGGTACTCATTAGGTCCCTTCCTCTAGCTTTATCCATCTCTGAAAATTGTTCCGCTATTTTCAGGATTGTGTATATATATATATATATGAGGAGGGACCTAAGAGGTCCCAAAAGCTTATATCTTTAGGAATTTAGTTTATCCAATTAAATGCATCTTTAAAACTCTCAACTTTCCACATATGATGATGATATACATTTACTCTAGGTTCGCATCTAAGTGTTTTCTGCAGCATTTTGCAGAAACGCAGTACACTCCATTTAACATGATTTCCTATGGGACACCTGTGCATTTTCACCCGGTGCGTTTTTTGGAAAGGGTCAGGGACTTTTTTTTTATGCAAAAAGTTGCGTTTTTGGTTCTATAGACTTCAATGGAAATGCTGCAGAAAAGCATGGTGTAAACCTAGCCTTACATAAATTACTGACACAGATTGTACATTACAAAAAAAAATTGCCATCTTCTTGCTTCCAACTGTACCTGTTCAGAGTGCTTATAGGAGTAGAAGGAGATGAGGACACTCCACAGATGATAAGTATGAAAACCAAAACTATGGCCAATCACAGCAAACTATGAGATATAAAAGAAAACAGATTAAATATACTCTCCGACCACTTCATTAAGTACACCTGTTCCATTGCTTGGTAACACAAATTGCTAATCAGCCAATCACATGGCAGCAACTCAATGCATTTAGGCATCTAGACGTGGTGAAGACAATTTGCTGAAGTTCAAATCGAGCATCAGAATGGGGAAGAAAGGGGATTTAAGTGACTTTGAATGTGGCATGGTTGTTGGTGCCAGACAGGCTGGTCTGAGTATTTCAAAAACTGCTGATCTACTGGGATTTTCACACACGACCATTTCTAGGGTTTACAGAGAATGGTCCGAAAAAGAGAAAATATCCAGTAAGTGGGGCAGTTGTATGGAGGAAAATGCCTTGTTGATGTCAGAGGAGAATGGGCAGACTGTTTGCTGCAACATTCAGATGGTAGGGTCAGAATTTGGCATAAACAACATGAAAGCGTGGATCCATCCTCCCTTGTATCAATGGTTCAGGCTGGTGGTGGTGGTGTCATGGTGTGCGGGAGATTTTCTTGGCACTAGAAAAGTAAACCTAAAAAGTGGCCAGAGAGTGTATTTTACACACACAACCATCTCTAGGGTCTTTAGAGAATGGTCCGAAAGAGAAAATATCCAGTAAGTGGCAGGTATATGGAGGAAAATGCCTTGTTGATGTCAGAGGAGAATGGGCAGACTGGTTGCTGTGACATTCAGAAGATAGGGTCAGAATTTGGCGTAAACAACATGAAAGCGTGGATCCATCCTGCCTTGTATCAATGGTTCAGGCTGGTGGGGGTGGTGCCATGGTGTGGGGGATCCATCCTGCCTTGTATCAATGGTTCAGGCTGGTGGTGGTGGTGTCATGGTGTGGTGGATCCGTCCTGCCTTCTATCAATAGTTCAGGCTGGTGGGGGTGGTGTCCTGGTGTGGTGGATCCATCCTGCCTTCTATCAATGGTTCAGGCTGGTGGTGGTGGTGTCATGGTGTGGTGGATCCATCCTGCCTTGTATCAATGGTTCAGGCTGGTGGTGGTGGTGTCATGGTGTGGTGGATCCATCCTGCCTTGTATCAATGGTTCAGGGTGGTGGTGGTGTCATGGTGTGATGGATCCATCCTGCCTTGTATCAATGGTTCAGGCTGGTGGTGGTGTCATGGTGTGGTGGATCCATCCTGCCTTGTATCAATGGTTCAGGCTGGTGGTGGTGGTGTCATGGTGTGGTGGATCCATCCTGCCTTGTATCAATGGTTCAGGCTGGGGGTGGTGGTGTCATGGTGTGGTGGATCCATCCTGCCTTGTATCAACGGTTCAGGCTGGTGGTGTCATGGTGTGGGGGAGATTTTCTTGGCACTAGCAAGTGTCCCTAATAAAGTGGCCGGTGAGTGTACAATAAACTCAATTAAGAAGCTTCTGCAACCCTTAGAAACCATTAAAAGTTTTCTGCACCCTTAAAAAAAAATAACTAAAACTTCAATTTCCCTATTGACTCCATTTGACTAAATTGTCAA
This sequence comes from Staurois parvus, assembly GCF_062004578.1. NCBI lineage: Eukaryota > Metazoa > Chordata > Amphibia > Anura > Ranidae > Staurois > Staurois parvus. The sequence goes on from NW_028319412.1 coordinate 244,672, forward strand.
AAGTTTGCAAAAATCTCAATATTTGCTGACATTTCAGGAAATGGAAATTTTCGCTTTTCTGATGCTGTAAAAATCCAAAGCATCTGAGCATACAAATCAAAGAATAGATAAATAATGTGAGGAGTAGAGATGAGCGAATCGAAGTATCCGAAGTGGAATTCGAGTCGAATATCGGAAAAATTTCGATTCGTGCCGAATCCGAAAAACAGCCTAATTCGGACGCGCGAATCGAAATTTTTCCGAAAATGGCGGCTGACATGTGCGGCGACGGAGCGGGGATGTCGGGGAAGGCGCGCAGACAAGGCGCGCTGCCCCATAATGCATTCCTCAACGACATGTGATCGCATCAGCCAATCAGCAGCCAGCCAGCCAGCACTGTGTAATGGTCGAGGTATATATAGCGGCCATTTTGGAAATCTTCATTTGCCTGCAGTCATTGAACAGAGGCAGACCGCTCTGTACTAGGGACAGGGACAGAGTTAGGGCCACAGAAACGAGAATTGGGGACAGAGAGAAGTTACTTAGGGACAGAGAACCATTACTCAGGGACACAGACTTGTTAATGAGGGCCACAGAATCGTTATTTAGGGACAAAGAAACGCTAGTTAGGGCCACAGAATTCATACTCAGGGACAGACAGAATTTTCACTCAGTACCAGAGAATTGTTACTTAGGGCCACAGAAACGTTATTAGGGCCACAGAATTTTTACTCAGGGACAGACAGAATTGTTACTGAGTGCCAGAGAATTGTTACTCAGGGACAGACAGAATTGTTACTGAGTGCCAGAGAATTCTTACTCAGGGCCACAGAATTCATACTCAGGGACAGACAGAATTGTTACTCAGGGACAGACAGAATTGTTACTGAGTGCCAGAGAATTGTTACTCAGGGACAGACAGAATTGTTACTGAGTGCCAGAGAATTGTTACTCAGGGACAGACAGAATTGTTACTGAGTGCCAGAGAATTGTTACTCGCACAGACACAAAATTGTTACTTGCACAGACACAGAATTGTTACTCGCACAGACAGAATTGTTACTCAGGGCCACAGAATTCATACTCAGGGACAGACAGAATTGTTACTGAGTGCCAGAGAATTGTTACTCAGGGACAGACAGAATTGTTACTGAGTGCCAGAGAATTGTTACTCAGGGACAGACAGAATTGTTACTGAGTGCCAGAGAATTGTTACTCAGGGACAGACAGAATTGTTACTGAGTGCCAGAGAATTGTTACTCGCACAGACACAAAATTGTTACTTGCACAGACACAGAATTGTTACTCGCACAGACACAGAATTGTTACTCAGGGCCACAGAATTCATACTCAGGGACAGACAGAATTGTTACTGAGTGCCAGAGAATTGTTACTCAGGGACAGACAGAATTGTTACTGAGTGCCAGAGAATTGTTACTCAGGGACAGACAGAATTGTTACTGAGTGCCAGAGAATTGTTACTCGCACAGACACAAAATTGTTACTTGCACAGACACAGAATTGTTACTCGCACAGACACAGAATTGTTACTCAGGGCCACAGAATTCATACTCAGGGACAGACAGAATTGTTACTGAGTGCCAGAGAATTGTTACTCAGGGACAGACAGAATTGTTACTGAGTGCCAGAGAATTGTTACTCAGGGACAGACAGAATTGTTACTGAGTGCCAGAGAATTGTTACTCGCACAGACACAAAATTGTTACTTGCACAGACACAGAATTGTTACTCGCACAGACACAGAATTGTTACTGAGTGCCAGAGAATTGTTACTCAGGGACAGACAGAATTGTTACTGAGTGCCAGAGAATTGTTACTCAGGGACAGACAGAATTGTTACTGAGTGCCAGAGAATTGTTACTCAGGGACAGACAGAATTGTTACTGAGTGCCAGAGAATTGTTACTCGCACAGACACAAAATTGTTACTTGCACAGACACAGAATTGTTACTCGCACAGACACAGAATTGTTACTCAGGGCCACAGAATTCATACTCAGGGACAGACAGAATTGTTACTGAGTGCCAGAGAATTGTTACTTAGGGACAGACAGAATTGTTACTGAGTGCCAGAGAATTGTTACTCAGGGACAGACAGAATTGTTACTGAGTGCCAGAGAATTGTTACTCGCACAGACACAAAATTGTTACTTGCACAGACACAGAATTGTTACTCGCACAGACACAGAATTGTTACTCAGGGCCACAGAATTCATACTCAGGGACAGACAGAATTGTTACTGAGTGCCAGAGAATTGTTACTCAGGGACAGACAGAATTGTTACTGAGTGCCAGAGAATTGTTACTCAGGGACAGACAGAATTGTTACTGAGTGCCAGAGAATTGTTACTCGCACAGACACAAAATTGTTACTTGCACAGACACAGAATTGTTACTCGCACAGACACAGAATTGTTACTCAGGGCCACAGAATTCATACTCAGGGACAGACAGAATTGTTACTGAGTGCCAGAGAATTGTTACTCAGGGACAGACAGAATTGTTACTGAGTGCCAGAGAATTGTTACTCAGGGACAGACAGAATTGTTACTGAGTGCCAGAGAATTGTTACTCAGGGACAGACAGAATTGTTACTGAGTGCCAGAGAATTGTTACTCAGGGACAGACAGAATTGTTACTGAGTGCCAGAGAATTGTTACTCGCACAGACACAAAATTGTTACTTGCACAGACACAGAATTGTTACTCGCACAGACACAGAATTGTTACTCAGGGCCACAGAATTCATACTCAGGGACAGACAGAATTGTTACTGAGTGCCAGAGAATTGTTACTCAGGGACAGACAGAATTGTTACTGAGTGCCAGAGAATTGTTACTCAGGGACAGACAGAATTGTTACTGAGTGCCAGAGAATTGTTACTCGCACAGACACAAAATTGTTACTTGCACAGACACAGAATTGTTACTCGCACAGACACAGAATTGTTACTCGCACAGACACAGAATTGTTACTCAGGGCCACAGAATTCATACTTAGGGACAGACAGAATTGTTACTGAGTGCCAGAGAATTGTTACTCAGGGACACCTAATCGTTGAATTAAATAGTATGTCAGACAACATGCAGAGGAGTGGCAGAGGAGGCAATGTTTTAGGAGCGAGCAGACGTGGCAGCAGAGGAAGGGGTCGAGGCAGCAGTATTCGCAGCCAGAGGCCAGTGCTCCCGGTGTCATCCAGCGGTCGTGTCTCCACCGACAACCCTGCCGTCATTGATTGGTTGGCTCGGTCGTCTTCCTCTTCCCAGGTCACCTCTGACACCTACAGCCAACGGTCGGTGGGTACGTCAGACACAACCGTTAGTTGGCATGGCCCGGGAGCAAGCCCACTGAAATCACGTGTCCTCTACCTGCCCCTGTCCTTTGCTGTTCCCTCACCAAGCGAAGTATCGCATGCTGTGGGCTCAGCCCCACTGTACAGTGAGGAAGAGCTAACAGAGGGCGGTCAGGAACGGGGGGAGACATCGGCCTTTTCAGCAGCCAAGCGAACAAGTACTGGCGAGGAGAGTGGCTCGGTAGCCGGTCTAGAGACAGGTCTGTCTCCTGACCCAGACGCAGCCGAGGGGGCTAGTAGTGAGGCGGAGACCCTACTTGATGATGAGGAGGTTGATCGCACTTGGCAGCCTCGTCGTCATCAGGCAATTTCTTCCGCATCATCAGGAGAAGAGGGTGGCAGCTTGGCAGCGAGCAAAACAGTCGGTGGGTTGCCCAGGAGACAGCAGCAGGGTCGCAGCAGTGTCAGTGGAGCCAAACGTCCACGGAGTAGAGCACCAGCTCCACTGCAGCCTACCACCACGGCCAGTAGTGGTGCCGGTGCGCACGGAGGAAGTAGCAGTCAGCCAGTGAAGAGTAGCGGGGGCAAAGTTTCCTACTCGGTGGTGTGGCAATTTTTCCTCAAGCCGCCCGAGGAAGTAAACGTAGCCGTATGTCGACTATGTGGCCAGAAATGCAAGCGTGGCCAGGGGGCCCATGTTGGGACTACAGCATTGCGTCAGCATATGCAGCGTCACCATTCGGTGGCCTGGGAAAACCGTGATAAACATACGGCGGTTCTGCCTGCCCCAGCCCCCGCTCCATCACCCGCTCCATTACTTGCTCCGTCACCCGACGTCGTCAATCGCCCTCTATCAGCCAGTCAAGGCTCCAACACCTCTGCTGAGGGGAGTTGTCGCTCGTTGGCATCTTCCGCTCGTTCAGATGCTCCTTCTCCTGCTACTCCTCTTCTCGGATTCCGTCAACAGTCTTTCTTGGAATCGGTATCCAAGAGACAACAGTTTGCGAGCACGCACCCGACGGTGCAAAAGCTGAACGTCCTCCTGTCCAAGTTGCTGGTGCTGCAGTCCCTCCCTTTCCAACTGGTGGACTCAGCACCTTTCCGAGAAATGATGGCTTGTGCCGCGCCGCGGTGGAGAGTGCCAAGCCGTCATTTCTTTGCCCAAAAGGCAGTGCCAGCCCTGCATTCACATGTAGAAGAGATGGTGGGCCAGTCTTTGAGCATGTCGGTCTCTGCCAAAGTGCACGGCAGCGCCGACGTGTGGAGCTGTAACTACGGTCAGGGACAGTACATGTCATTTACGGCCCACTGGGTGAACGTGGTGCCGGCACAGCCGCACCAGCAACTTGGACAGGTCACGACGCTTTTGCCTCCACGTTTGCACGTCCTTGGTCCAGCAAGCATGTCCGCCTCTACCACCTCTTTTTCCGCCGTGTCCTCAGCCGCCACCCCCGTGCCAAGTCCCATTACCCGACCGGCATATCACATGTGCAGGGCGCAACGGTGTCACGCTGTGCTGCACCTGGTATGCCTTGGCGAACGTAGTCACACAGGGGAGGAACTGCTGAGTGTAATGAACAGAGAAATCGACAGATGGCTGTCTCCGCGCAAACTAAAAATCGGAACCATGTTGACTGACAACGGAAAGAACATGGTGTCTGCTCTGCGTCAAGGAAGGTTGTGCCATGCGCCATGCATGGCTCACGTGTTCAATCTGGTTGTCAAGCGGTTCCTAAAATCCACCATCCCACTGCAAGACATCCTTAAAATGTCACGTAAACTGTGCATTTCAGCCATTCCTACACCGCAAAGAACACCCTCATTGAGCTGCAGCGGCAGAACGGAATTCCACAGCATCGCCTGATCTGCGACGTTGCAACAAGGTGGAATTCAACCCTACACATGTTAGACCGCCTTTACGAGCAGCGAAAGGCCATCACCGATTTCCTGATGTTACAAGCGGATAAAGGTACTCCCCTGTGTAACTTCGATGTCAGCCATTGGCAGCTGATGCGTGACACCTGCCGCTTGCTCAGGCCCTTTGAGGAGGCCACGCTATTCGTGAGTCGGCAGGACTATGGGATGAACGACGTCATTCCTCTGTTGCACGTCCTGGAACAAATGCTGTTAACAATGGCTGGTCAGGGTGCGGTAGACGTGGCGCACAGATCTCAACGCCACATGACCCCTGTGGGGGCAGGACAGGAAGAAGAGGAGGAGGTAGAGGAGGACATTTGTGCTCAGGAATTATTGAGTGAAATGGGTGGTTTTTCCACTCAGCGGACAGGAGTGGAGGAGCAGGAGCATCTGGTAGAGGAGGAGGAGGAGGAGACAGAGGACCCAGACGCACCGTGGCAGTATGCTGTGGAGATGGAGGCAGGGAGTCCCTCGCATTCCTTGGCACAAATGGCCCATAGCATGCTCGGTTGCTTGCGTAGCGACAGCCGAATAATAACCATCAGACAGAGGGATGACTTTTGGCTGTCCACCTTGTTGGACCCTCGCTACCGGTCCAAAATGGTGGCCTTTTTCACACCTGCTGAGAGGGAGGCCAAAATTACGTACTATAAAAACCACCTATGTAGTCAGTTGGTCTCTGCCTTTGTGCGCCAACGTCCATCCTCAGACACTGTGGGCCCTGTGCGCTCGCGTTCCGCTGGCATGGCAGCAGGGGAGGGGTGGGGTGGTAGGAGCAGTGGCAGCTCCACCAGCAGCGGCTGCCTCAGTCTGCAGTCGATGATGAGTAGCTTTCTTCACCAGCGCAGTGAGGAAACTACTAACCAGCCGCAGCAGCAGCAGCAGCATCAGGTGGACCTGGAGCAGGAGCTCAAACAACAGGCTTGGGCCTACTTGGACAGCACCCTGCCAACCGAGGTAGACAATCCCCTTGACTACTGGGCAACGAAACTTGACCTTTGGCCCCAACTAGCTGAATTTGCCCTTGAAAGGCTGTCATGCCCGGCCAGTAGCGTGGCATCGGAGCGCGTGTTTAGTGCGGCAGGAGGTATTGTAACTCCGCGGAGGACACGACTGTCCACCCAAAGTGTGGAGAGACTCACGTTTGTGAAAATGAATCAGGCGTGGATTAGTCTGGATTTCAAACCACCAGTTCCTGACACAACTGACTAAATCCGCCATGAATCATGCCTCAAACATGTGCCACTTTCAGGTCTCCTCACACTGCTGGTGTGTTTAATTTTTTGACATAGGGTGCTGGCAGATTACGGGCCTCCTATAGCTGCTGCCAGGCCCCTAATCTGCCATAGGCCCCTATATACCGCCTCCTCATGCTGCTGCTAGGTCCAGAGTCTCTCATGGGTCCCTGTACGGCCTCCCATTGCTGCTGTCTCCATCGCCACACTCTGCTGCCATGTGCCACTTTCAGGTCTCTTCACACTGCTGGTGTGTTTAATTTTTTGACATAGGGTGCAGGCAGATTACGGGCCTCACATAGCTGCTGCCAGGCCCCTAATCTGCCATGGGCCCCTATATACCGCCTCCTCATGCTGCTGCCAAGTCTAGAGTCTCTCATGGGTCCCTGTACGGCCTCCCATTGCTGCTGTCTCCATCGCCACACTCTGCTGCCATGTGCCACTTTCAGGTCTCTTCACACTGCTGGTGTGTTTAATTTTTTGACATAGGGTGCAGGCAGATTACGGGCCTCACATAGCTGCTGCCAGGCCCCTAATCTGCCATGGGCCCCTATATACCGCCTCCTCATGCTGTTGCCAAGTCCAGAGTCTCTCATGGGTCCCTGTACGGCCTCCCATTGCTGCTGTCTCCATCGCCACACTCTGCTGCCATGTGCCACTTTCAGGTCTCTTCACACTGCTGGTGTGTTAAATTTTTTGACATAGGGTGCAGGCAGATTACGGGCCTCACATAGCTGCTGCCAGGCCCCTAATCTGCCATAGGCCCCTATATACCGCCTCCTCATGCTGCTGCCAAGTCCAGAGTCTCTCATGGGTCCCTGTACGGCCTCCCATTGCTGCTGTCTCCATCGCCACACTCTGCTGCCATGTGCCACTTTCAGGTCTCTTCACACTGCTGGTGTGTTAAATTTTTTGACATAGGGTGCAGGCAGATTACGGGCCTCACATAGCTGCTGCCAGGCCCCTAATCTGCCATGGGCCCCTATATACCGCCTCCTCATGCTGCTGCCAAGTCCAGAGTCTCTCATGGGTCCCTGTACGGCCTCCCATTGCTGCTGTCTCCATCGCCACACTCTGCTGCCATGTGCCACTTTCAGGTCTCTTCACACTGCTGGTGTGTTAAATTTTTTGACATAGGGTGCAGGCAGATTACGGGCCTCACATAGCTGCTGCCAGGCCCCTAATCTGCCATGGGCCCCTATATACCGCCTCCTCATGCTGCTGCCAAGTCTAGAGTCTCTCATGGGTCCCTGTACGGCCTCCCATTGCTGCTGTCTCCATCGCCACACTCTGCTGCCATGTGCCACTTTCAGGTCTCTTCACACTGCTGGTGTGTTTAATTTTTTGACATAGGGTGCTGCAAGATAACGGGCCTCACATAGCTGCTGCCAGGCCCCTAATCTGCCATGGGCCCCTATATACCGCCTCCTCATGCTGCTGCCAAGTCCAGAGTCTCTCATGGGTCCCTGTACGGCCTCCCATTGCTGCTGTCTCCATCGCCACACTCTGCTGCCATGTGCCACTTTCAGGTCTCTTCACACTGCTGGTGTGTTTAATTTTTTGACATAGGGTGCAGGCAGATTACGGGCCTCACATAGCTGCTGCCAGGCCCCTAATCTGCCATGGGCCCCTATATACCGCCTCCTCATGCTGCTGCCAAGTCCAGAGTCTCTCATGGGTCCCTGTACGGCCTCCCATTGCTGCTGTCTCCATCGCCACACTCTGCTGCCATGTGCCACTTTCAGGTCTCTTCACACTGCTGGTGTGTTTAATTATTTGACATAGGGTGCAGGCAGATTACGGGCCTCACATAGCTGCTGCCAGGCCCCTAATCTGCCATGGGCCCCTATATACCGCCTCCTCATGCTGCTGCCAAGTCCAGAGTCTCTCATGGGTCCCTGTATGGCCTCCCATTGCTGCTGTCTCCATCGCCACACTCTGCTGCCATGTGCCACTTTCAGGTCTCTTCACACTGCTGGTGTGTTTAATTTTTTGACATAGGGTGCTGCAAGATAACGGGCCTCACATAGCTGCTGCCAGGCCCCTAATCTGCCATGGGCCCCTATATACCGCCTCCTCATGCTGCTGCCAAGTCCAGAGTCTCTCATGGGTCCCTGTACGGCCTCCCATTGCTGCTGTCTCCATCGCCACACTCTGCTGCCATGTGCCACTTTCAGGTCTCTTCACACTGCTGGTGTGTTAAATTTTTTGACATAGGGTGCAGGCAGATTACGGGCCTCACATAGCTGCTGCCAGGCCCCTAATCTGCCATGGGCCCCTATATACCGCCTCCTCATGCTGCTGCCAAGTCCAGAGTCTCTCATGGGTCCCTGTACGGCCTCCCATTGCTGCTGTCTCCATCGCCACACTCTGCTGCCATGTGCCACTTTCAGGTCTCTTCACACTGCTGGTGTGTTAAATTTTTTGACATAGGGTGCAGGCAGATTACGGGCCTCACATAGCTGCTGCCAGGCCCCTAATCTGCCATGGGCCCCTATATACCGCCTCCTCATGCTGCTGCCAAGTCTAGAGTCTCTCATGGGTCCCTGTACGGCCTCCCATTGCTGCTGTCTCCATCGCCACACTCTGCTGCCATGTGCCACTTTCAGGTCTCTTCACACTGCTGGTGTGTTTAATTTTTTGACATAGGGTGCTGCAAGATAACGGGCCTCACATAGCTGCTGCCAGGCCCCTAATCTGCCATGGGCCCCTATATACCGCCTCCTCATGCTGCTGCCAAGTCCAGAGTCTCTCATGGGTCCCTGTACGGCCTCCCATTGCTGCTGTCTCCATCGCCACACTCTGCTGCCATGTGCCACTTTCAGGTCTCTTCACACTGCTGGTGTGTTTAATTTTTTGACATAGGGTGCAGGCAGATTACGGGCCTCACATAGCTGCTGCCAGGCCCCTAATCTGCCATGGGCCCCTATATACCGCCTCCTCATGCTGCTGCCAAGTCCAGAGTCTCTCATGGGTCCCTGTACGGCCTCCCATTGCTGCTGTCTCCATCGCCACACTCTGCTGCCATGTGCCACTTTCAGGTCTCTTCACACTGCTGGTGTGTTAAATTTTTTGACATAGGGTGCAGGCAGATTACGGGCCTCACATAGCTGCTGCCAGGCCCCTAATCTGCCATGGGCCCCTATATACCGCCTCCTCATGCTGCTGCCAAGTCTAGAGTCTCTCATGGGTCCCTGTACGGCCTCCCATTGCTGCTGTCTCCATCGCCACACTCTGCTGCCATGTGCCACTTTCAGGTCTCTTCACACTGCTGGTGTGTTTAATTTTTTGACATAGGGTGCTGCAAGATAACGGGCCTCACATAGCTGCTGCCAGGCCCCTAATCTGCCATGGGCCCCTATATACCGCCTCCTCATGCTGCTGCCAAGTCCAGAGTCTCTCATGGGTCCCTGTACGGCCTCCCATTGCTGCTGTCTCCATCGCCACACTCTGCTGCCATGTGCCACTTTCAGGTCTCTTCACACTGCTGGTGTGTTAAATTTTTTGACATAGGGTGCAGGCAGATTACGGGCCTCACATAGCTGCTGCCAGGCCCCTAATCTGCCATAGGCCCCTATATACCGCCTCCTCATGCTGCTGCCAAGTCCAGAGTCTCTCATGGGTCCCTGTACGGCCTCCCATTGCTGCTGTCTCCATCGCCAAACTCTGCTGCTATGTGCCACTTTCAGGTCTCTTCACACTGCTGGTGTGTTAAATTTTTTGACATAGGGTGCAGGCAGATTACGGGCCTCCCATAGCTGCTGCCAGGCCCCTAATCTGCCATAGGCCCCTATATACCGCCTCCTCATGCTGCTGCTAGGTCCAGAGTCTCTCATGGGTCCCTGTACGGCCTCCCATTGCTGCTGTCTCCATCGCCACACTCTGCCATGTGCCACTTTCAGGTCTCCTCACACTGCTGGTGTGTTTAATTTTTTGACATAGGGTGCTGGCAGATTACGGGCCTCCCATAGCTGCTGCCAGGCCCCTAATCTGCCATAGGCCCCTATATACCGCCTCCTCATGCTGCTGCTAGGTCCAGAGTCTCTCATGGGTCCCTGTACGGCCTCCCATTGCTGCTGTCTCCATCGCCACACTCTGCCATGTGCCACTTTCAGGTCTCCTCACACTGCTGGTGTGTTGAATTTTTTGACATAGGGTGCTGGCAGATTACGGGCCTCCCATTGCTGCTGCCAGACATGTAATCTGCCATGGGCCCCCGTACCGACTCCTCATGCTGTGACGTTGCAACAAGGTGTAATTCAACCCTACATATGTTAGACCGCCTTTACGAACAGCTAAAGGCCATCACAGATTTCCTGATGTTAAAAGCGGATAAAGGTACTCCCTGTGTAACTTAGATGTCAGCCATTGTCAGCTCATGTGTGACACCTGCGCTTGCTCAGGCCCTTTGAGGAGGCCACGCTATTCGTGAGTCGGCAGGACTATGGGATGAATGAGGTCAAATCGGCCATGGGCCCCCGTACCGCCTGTTCACGCTGATGCTGGTCCCACAGTGTGACCTGGGTCCCTGTACGGCCTCCCATTGCTTCCACTCTGCCATGTACCTCTTTGAAATCTCCTCACACTCCTGCGGTTGTCCATTTTGTCATAGGTTGCTGGCAGATTAGCGGCCTCCCATAGGTGCCGCCAGGCCCCATATCGGCCATGGGCCCCCGTACCGCCTGGTCACGCTGCTGCTGGGCCCACAGTGTGACCTGGGTCCCTGTACGGCCTCCCATTGCTGCTGCCAGGAGGCAGCAGGGTCGCAGCTGTGTCAGTGGAGGCAAACGGCCACGGAGTAGAGCAGCAGCTCCACTGCAGCCTACCACCACGGCCAGTAGTGGTGCCGGTGTGCACGGAGGAAGTAGCAGTCAGCCAGTGAGGAGTAGCGGGTGCAAAGTTTCCTACTCGGCGGTGTGGCAAGTTTTCGTCAAGCCGCCCGAGGAAGTAAACGTAGCCGTATGTCGACTATGTGGCCAGAAAGTCAAGCGTGGCCAGGGGGCCCATGTTGGGACTACAGCGTTGCGTCAGCATATGCAGCGTCGCCATTCGGTGGCCTGTGAAAAACGTGATAAAGATACGGCGGTTCTGCCTGCCCCAGCCCAGGGTTCCATTTTGTCATAGGTTGCTGGCAGATTAGCGGCCTTCCATAGGTGCCGCCAGGCCCCATATCGGCCATGGGCCCCCGTACCTCCTGGTCACGCTGCTGCTGGTCCCACAGTGTGACCTGGGTCCCTGTACGGCCTCCCATTGCTTCCACTCTGCCATGTGCCACTTTGAGGTCTCCTTACACTCCTGCGGTTTTCCATTTTGTCATAGGTTGCTGGCAGATTAGTGGCCTTCCATAGGTGCCGCCAGGCCCCATATCGACCATGGGCCCCCGTACCTCCTGGTCACACTGCTGCTGAGCCCACAGTGTGACCTGGGTCCCTGTACGGCCTCCCATTGCTTCCACTCTGCCATGTGCCACTTTGAAATCTCCTCACACTCCTGCGGTTGTCCATTTTGTCATAGGTTGCTGGCAGATTACAGGCCTTCCATAGGTGCCACCAAGCCCCATATCGGCCATGGGCCCCCGTACCGCCTGGTCACGCTGCTGCTGGGCCCACAGTGTGACCTGGGTCCCTGTACCGCCTCCCATTGCTCCCACTCTGCCATGTGCCACTTTCAGGTCTCCTCACGCTCCTGCTGGTTTCCATTTTGTCATAGGTTGCTGTATGGCCTCCCATTGCTGCTGCCTCCACCGCCACACTGTGGCTCCAAACACTGGTTTTGGCCCCGTGACTGGCCAAAGGAGTGAAGTGTGCGGTGATTCTAAGATCGACGGCACTCATCTGCATGTCATACTGACAGACAGTATTATTTCTCTTCCCCAGCAGACTCCAAGGGCATTTAAATTAAAGGTACAGTGTTCTGCACTAATATAAAGGCTCTCTGAAGCCTAGAAACACCCTTTTTTAAGTTAAATTCACAGCGAATTTATTCGACTCGAATCGAATATTGTCCACGAATTCGCCGAATCAGTCGAATCGAATTTTTCATTTCTTCGCTCATCTCTAGTGAGGAGGAAAAATGGGTTTTGTTCAAATATTTTACTAATTCTCAACACAAATGATGCAAATCATTACATTGATACATTTCCAGAGGAAGGCAGATCTTATGATTTATGAGCTTAGAGATTATTGAACTGTTAATTCCATTTTGTTGAATATAAAATAATAATAATCATTCATAATAAATTGTTGTCTTTGCAAAGCTGACAACTAAAGTGTTACTAACCTACATACACTAATGCAGGCCATAGACGGGTCGAAAATCGTCCGATTTTCGCACCGTTAATGGGTTAATTGGTCGGCCGTTTTTCGGGGTTTTGGCAAATTTTTTTTATCGGTGAAGTTGGAAAAAAATCGGCCAATTTTCCCGGCAATGATGAGCAAATTGGCCGATCTTTTTACTGATAAAAAATCTGCGCATGAGAAAAAAAGAGGAAAAAGAAAAAGAAAAATTCCAGTCCGCTATCATATTTGACATGAAAAAGTATTGCGTTTGCAACAATGTATCTATTTGTATCCGAATAAAACATCTTTATCTGAAATGGATACATTGTTGCAAACACAATACTTTTTCATTTCAAATATAATAGCGGAGCTCTCTGCAGGGACAGAAGTAATTAAATGCCGGCCGTAGACGGGATGAAAATCAGCCGATTTTTTTTTTTTTTTTTTTTTTTTTTTTTACCGTTGGTGGTAACATCGGCTTATTCAACGGCCGATTTTTGTTTTTTTTTACTGTTGGTGGTAACGTCGGCCTATTGAACGGGCGATTTTTCTTTTTCTTTTTTTTTTTTGTTTTACTGTTGGTGGTAACGTCGGCCTATTGAACGGCCGATTTTTTTTTTTTACTGTCGGTGGTAACGTCGGCCTATTGAATGGGCGATTTTTCTTTTTCTTTTTTTTTTTTGTTTTACCGTTGGTGGTAACGTCGGCCTATTGAACGGCCGATTTTTTTTTTTTACTGTCGGTGGTAACGTCGGCCTATTGAACGGCCGATTTTTTCTTTTTTTTTTTTTTTACCGTTGGTGGTAACGTCGGCCTATTGAACGGCCAATTTTGTTTTTTTTTTACCGTTGGTGGTAACGTCGGCCTATTGAACGGCCGATTTTTGTTTTCTGTTTTTTTTAAACGGCCTGTTTTCGACCCGTCTATGGCCTGCATAAGGCTGGCCATACACTATACAGTTTTCTATCCATTTTCTGCCCGATTTCCTTTAGATTTACCATCAACTATGCAATGCAAGGGCCTGTCTAATTGGATACAATTGAAAGTGTTGTTAGGTTTGACCTCATATTATATGGTTTTCAGTAAATCTAAACCAACAGTCTCAAGAAAATTGTATACTGTATAGCCAGCCTAAGACTGGCCATACACTATACAATTTTCTTACAATTTTCTGACCAATTTCCTTTAGATTTACCTTAAACTATGTAGTGCAAGGGCCTGTCTAATTGAATACAATTGAAACGGTTTAGGTTTGACCTCATATTATACGGTTTTTGGTAAATCTAAAGAAAAATTCTCAAGAAAATTGTATAATGTATGGCCAGCCTAATAGTGTCCTTTTCTTAGCATTTAAAAGAAACTGCTGTAGATTTGATGAAATGTCCGGTGAGAATGGTGAAAACGATTTGCGGTAGCTCTGTGTTATTAGCATACAGAGGAAACCGTTTTTAGCACAGATGGGTCTGTATTGTCCTGTATTGATTACATCACATGGTTTCCTAAGGACCACACCTGTCTTTCTCCAGCTGGGTGGTGCTAAGGCCGGCCATATATGGGTCAAAATTCGACCAATTTGTCACCCGAAAATCTAAGAATAATCGGTCGATTCGTGAAAAATGACCGATTTTCGACTCAATGATTGTCAAATCGTACGATCGTTGTTCCCAAAAAGAATATGCACATGAGCCATGACCTGGAAGGAAAAGAAGTTTTGCCTGTTATATGGGGTGAACTTTATGACTTGGTTGGCCGATTTTCTAAATCATTGATGGCACCATCGGATTACTGAGTGAACAACCTTTTTGATTTTTGGACGAAAAATCTTTTGGAATGCGAACCATGTATGGCCTGCATTAGGCTGGTCATACACTATACAATTTTCTGCCCAATTTCCTTTAGATTTACCTTCAACTATGTAGTGCACAGGCCCTCCTAATTGGATACAAGTGCTGTTATGGTTTGACCTCATACTATGTGTTTTTTTTGGTAAATCTAAAGCAAAAAGAAAATTGTATAATGTATGGTCAGCCTGATGAAGGCCATACACGGGTCGAATTCCAAACAAATTTTCTTTAGAAAATCGGAAATTTTGTGTGTTTTGTAATCCAATGGCGCCACCATTGATTTCGAAATTCGACCAACCAACCTTCAATTTCACTTCATGTTGCTACAGAAAAGACTTTTCATGGACAAGAATTTTCTTTTCTTTCCAGGTCACAGCTCACGTTCATTTCTTTCTCAATTACATTTCTCGCACGATTCCCCCATCATTGTTTAGAAATTCGTTAGTTTTTCAAACATGCCCGATTACTCAAATTTGATGGTCGCTCGAAAATTGGCCATTGCTGAAGCCCACTTTTGGAATTCAACCCATGTATGGCTGGCTTAAAGTGTTACTAAACCCAGGACCCTGCATTCACTATATCCGCTCTCCCCGGACCCCGCATTCACTATATCCGCTCTCCCCGGACCCTGCATTCACTATATCCGGTCTCCCCGGACCCCGCATTCACTATATCCGCTCTCCCCGGACCCCGCATTCACTATATCTGGTCTCCCCGGACCCTGCATTCACTATATCTGGTCTCCCCGGACCCTGCATTCACTATATCCGCTCTCCCCAGACCCTGCATTCAATATATCCAGTCTCCCTGGACCCTGCATTCACTATATCCGCTCTCCCTGGACCCTGCATTCACTATATCCGCTCTCCCCGGACCCTGCATTCACTATATCTGATCTCCCCGGACCCTGCATTCACTATATTTGGTCTCCCCGGACCCTGCATTCACTATATCTGCTCTCCCCGGACCCCGCATTCACTATATCTGCTCTTCCCAGACCCTGCATTCACTATATCTGCTCTCCCCAGACCCTGCATTCACTATATCTGCTCTTCCCAGACCCTGCATTCACTATATCTGCTCTCCCCAGACCCTGCATTCACTATATCCGCTCTCCCTGAACCCTGCATTCACTATATCTGGTCTCCCGGGACCCTGCATTCACTATATCCGCTCTCCCTGGACCCTGCATTCACTATATCTGCTCTCCCCGGACCCTGCATTCACTATATCCGCTCTCCCTGAACCCTGCATTCACTATATCTGGTCTCACGGGACCCTGCATTCACTATATCTGGTCTCCCGGGACCCTGCATTCACTATATCTGGTCTCCCGGGACCCTGCATTCACTATATCTGGTCTCCCCGGACCCTGCATTCACTATATCTGGTCTCCCCGGACCCTGCATTCACTATATCTGGTCTCCCCGGACCCTGCATTCACTATATCTGGTCTCCCCGGACCCTGCATTCACTATATCTGGTCTCCCCGGACCCCGCATTCACTATATCCGCTCTCCCCAGACCCCGCATTCACTATATCCGGTCTCCCCGAACCCTGCATTCACTATATCCGGTCTCCCCGGACCCTGCATTCACTATATCTGGTCTCCCCGAACCCTGCATTCACTATATCCGCTCTCCCATTACCTGCATTCACTATATCCGCTCTCCCTGAACCCTGCATTCACTATATCTGGTCTCCCCGGACCCTGCATTCACTATATCCACTCTCCCTGAACCCTGCATTCACTATATCTGCTCTCCCCGGACCCTGCATTCACTATATCTGCTCTCCCCAGACCCTGCATTCACTACATCTGGTCTCCTCGGACCCTGCATTCACTATATCTTGTCTCCCCGGACCCTGCATTCACTATATCCGGTCTCCCCGGACCCTGCATTCACTATATCCGGTCTCCCCGGACCCTGCATTCACTATATCCGGTCTCCTTGGACCCTGCATTCACTATATCTGGTCTCCCTGAACCCTGCATTCACTATATCTGGTCTCCCTGAACCCTGCATTCACTATATCCGCTCTCCCCAGACCCTGCATTCACTATATCCGGTCTCCCCGGACCCTGCATTCACTATATCCACTCTCCCTGAACCCTGCATTCACTATATCTGCTCTCCCCAGACCCTGCATTCACTACATCTGGTCTCCTCGGACCCTGCATTCACTATATCTTGTCTCCCCGGACCCTGCATTCACTATATCCGCTCTCCCTGAACCCTGCATTCACTATATCTGGTCTCCCGGGACCCTGCATTCACTATATCCGCTGTCCCTGGACCCTGCATTCACTATATCTGCTCTCCCCGGACCCTGCATTCACTATATCCGCTCTCCCTGAACCCTGCATTCACTATATCTGGTCTCCCTGGACCCCGCATTCACTATATCCGCTCTCCCCGGACCCTGCATTCACTATATCTGCTCTCATTGGACCCTGCATTCACTATATCTGCTCTCCCCGGACCCTGCATTCACTATATGCGCTCTCCCTGAACCCTGCATTCACTATATCTGGTCTCACCGGACCCCGCATTCACTATATCTGGTCTCCCACAGTACACAGAACATGGAAATTTAATTATTTTAGGAAATATAAACTACTTTATGAGGATGCAGAACCCCTGACCTCTGTATGGACAGTGCTGATTTGCCCTGTGCTGATCATATGCACTCTCCCAAGAAAAAAAAAACCCTTTCTAGCAATGCACACCAAACTGAGCATGTGCAGAAGGGCTAGGGGTTCAGTATGGTGGACATTTGAGCAAGAGGAGGGGCAGAGAAGACAGGTCCAAACAGCCTTTTTACACAATGCAGAGGATTAACCCCTTAGGTCCCACAGTGAGTATAACAAGCATGCTTTACTGCATCTACAGACTGATTGTACTGTTGTGGGTTCAGTAACACTTTAATCCCTTCACTCCGGCCGCACGCAAATGTGTGGCCTCCCGGGCGTCTGGGCCTAGATGCCGAACGGCCGCACATTTGCGTTCATGTAACAAAAAACATATGTGCTGAGAGCGCGCGCCCTGCGCTCTCCCAGCACACGTGTGGTACTCACGGAAAGGTCCCGGTCCGCTCTTTCGATCGGGACCTTTCCTGATCATGTGTCCGGCCGTGACGTCACAGCGGCCACATGACACTAAGCCACGCCCCGTCCTGCCCACCTCCCAGTGCAGGAACTCCTCTTCATTCCGGGACGATCCGACGTGAAGGGGTTAATAATGCAGGCCATACACGGGTCGAATTCTGAATGAATTTTCTTTAGAGAATTGGAACTTTCGTGCATTTTGTAATCCAATGGCGCCACCATTGATTTGAAAATTCAACCAACCAAGCCTTTTCTTTCACTTCATGTTGCTACAAAAAAAGATTTTTCGTGCCCAAGAATTTTCTTTTCTTTCCAGGTCACAGCTCACGCTCATTCCTTTTTTACCTCATTTCTGGCATGATTCTACCATCATTGATTAGGAATTTGTTAATTTTTCAAAACATTTGCAACATGCCTGATCACTCAGATCCAATGGTTGCTTGAAAATTTCCGTGGCCCACAAAGGCCGGCCATACATTATACAATTTTCTTAAGATTTTTTCTTTAGACTTACCAAAAACAATATAATAGGAGGTCAAACCCAAACAACACTTTCAGTTGTATCCAATTAGGCAGGCCCTTGCACTACAGGGTTGAAGGTAAATCTAAAGGAAATTGTAAGAAAATTGTACAGTGTATGGCCAGCCTTAGGATAACATGCTGGGGGGTTTACTGGCTGTAGAAAAACCATCAAAAGTCAAAAACAGCTGCTGTAATGCAGGCCATACATGGTTCAAATTTCCGAACAATTTTTCATCCAAAAATCGAAAACGTCGTTCACTCGGTAATCCGATGGTGCCATCAATGATTTAGAAAATCGGCTGACCGAGTCATAAAGTTCACCCCATATAACAGGTGAAACTTCCGTTACTTCCAGGTCACGGCTCATGCGAATATTCTTTTCGGAAAAACGATCGTACGATTTGACCATCGAGTCGAAAACCGGTCGTTTTTCCAACATGCCCAATCACCGAAAAGGGGAGGAATCATGAAAATCACCCGGTGCCATTGACCCACTAACTGAGAGAAAATCGGCCAATTATTCTGAAGTCCGAATCAGTCAAATTTCGCCCCATGTATGGCTGGCATTAAAACGTCCCGGGTGCGTGAAGACTGAAAATTAAAATTCAATTTCATGCAAATGTGTTTTCAAAGCCTAACTCTAGGTGTGCAATAGCACCTTGCAGATCTTTCCCCCGACAGAAATATAAAAACATTTTTTTTTTTTGTTTTAATAAACTTTTATTGAAAATTAGCAGTGATCATACAAATTACAAATCTCGTTTTCATATCTGGGTAACATGCTTCCATAACGAGGATTACGGAAGAAAACACAGAAAAGGAAACAATCTTTATTGGGGCACCACAGTGGCTAAATGGTTAGCGTTTCCGCCTGGCAGTACTCGGGTCATTGGTTAAAATCCCAACCATGGCACCACCTGCCTGGAGTTTGCATGTTCTCCCTGTGCCTGTGTGGGTTTCCTACAGTTTCCTCCCATGCTCTAAATGGGCAATCCATTGATCTACTTGGATACAACCATCGTGTCAGATTCTTAGGATGCGAATATTGCCTGAGGCTAGAACCCCTAGCAATAATCATTGAGATGGCTCCCCCCCTGCTGGGAGAACACAATAGCTAAGCAGGAGGCATTCCCCCATCAGTACAGACTGTGTTGATGGGGGAAATCCAGCATTTTTCTTCCTTGCAACCCGTGGTTGCAAGAAAATAAAATCGTAACATCTTTGGCTGGCTTTATGCGATCATCCTCTTTGCTATTGCCCTTTGAGTTCCCCACTAGTGGGTCACATCCAGGGCAACACCCTATCCTTTACTGTGATAGAGACAGACGCTGCTAAGCCTTAGGCTGGCCATACACTATACAATTTTCTGTTCAATTTCCTTTAGATTTACCTTTAACTATGTAGCACAAGGGCCTGTCTAATTGGATACAATTGAAAGTGTTGTTTAGGTTTGACCTCATATTATATGGTTTTTGTAAATCTAAAGCAAATTTCTCGAGAAAATTGTATAGTATATTGCCAGCCTTAGTGTGTGTGTGTATATATGATTCTCCCTCTCTTCCCTCTCTCTCTCTCTTCCCCCCTCCCCCATCTCTCTCTCCTCCCTCCTCTCTCTCTTCCCCCCTCTCTCCCCCCTCTTCTCTCTTCCCCCTCCTCTCTCTCTCTCTTCCCCCTCTTCTCTCTGTCTTTCCCCCTATTCTACCCCCCCTATTCTCTCTCTCTTCCCCCCTCTTCTCTCTCTCTTCCCCCCTCTTCTCTCTCTCTTCCCCCCTCTTCTCTCTCTCTTCCCCCCTCTTCTCTCTCTTCCCCCCTCTTCTCCCCTCTTTTCTCTTCCCTCTTCCCCCCTCTTCTCTCTCTTCCCCCCATCTTCTCTCTCTCTCTCTTCCCCTCTCTTCTCTCTTCCGCACTCTCTCTCTCTCTCTCTCTCCTCGCTCTCTCCCACCCTCTCTCTTTTCACTCTCCCCTCCCCCCACCCCCTCTGTCTTCCCTCCTCTCTCTTCCCTCTCTCGCTCTCTCCCCCTTCTCTCTTCCCTCTCTCTCTCTTCCCCCCTCTTCTCTCCCCCCCCCTCTCTTCCCCTCTCTTCTCTCTCTCTTCCGCCCTCTTCTCCCCCTCCTCTTCTCTCTCTTCCCCCCTCTTCCCTCTCCCCCTATTCTCTCTCTCTCTCTCTTCCTCCCTCTTCTCTCTCTCCCCCCTCTTCTCCTCCTCTTCTCTCTCTCCCCCCTTTCCCCCCTCTCCTCTCTCTCCCCCCTCTTCTCTCTCTCTCTTCCTCCCTCTTCTCTCTCTCTTCCTCCCTCTTCTCTCTCTCTCCACCCCTCTTCTCTCTCTCCCCCCTCTTCTCTCTCTCTCTTCACCCTCTTCTCTCTCTCTCTCTTCCCCCCTCTTCTCTCTCTCTTCCCCCCATCTTCTCTCTCTTCCCCCATCTTCTCTCTCTCTCTCTCTCTCTCTTCCCTCTCTCTCTCTCCGCTCTCTCCCACCCCCCTCTCTCTTTTCCCTCTCCCCCCCTCCCTCCCCCATCTCTCTCTCTCCCTCCTCTCTCTCCTCCCTCCTCTCTCTCTTCCCTCTCTCCTCCCCTCTCTCTCCTCGCTCCTCTCTCTCTTCCCTCTCTCTCTTCCCTCTCGCTCTCTTCCCTCTCACCCTCTTCCCTCTCTCTCTCGCGCGCGCGCTCTCTCTTCCCTCTCTTCCTCCTCTTCTCTCTTCCCTCTCCCTCTCTTCCCCCCTTGTCTCTCTCTCTATTCCCCTCTTCTCTCTCTCTCTCTCTCTCTCTCTCTCTCTCTCTCTCCCCTCTCTCCCCCCCGCCCCTCTCTCTCTTCCTCCCTCTTCTCTCTCTCCCCCCTCTTCCCCCCCCTCTTCTCTCTCCCCCCCTCTTCCCTCTCTTTCTCTTTTCCTTTCTCAGATCCTATGGGACTGCGCACACACACCTCCTTCAAGGGCTGCTGATCTCCAGGCAGCAGGAAGGAGGGGGGGGGGAGGTGTGTGCAGTCCTATACGATCTGTCAATGTAGGGAGGGAGGCAGGGAGATCCCACAGAACACAACACAGCTCACCTCCTCTGGGCTCTTTCATCCCCGCCACTTCTCCTCTCCCTGCTCCAGGCTGTCTCCTGGTTCTGTATCATCAGCTGCTGGAGGGAGAGATACACGAGCTTTGCTCTGCAACTGCCCTCCCCCACATCGATCCTCCTGCTGTCCGGGCCACTGCAAGAGATATGAAGGTACCCCTCTGATGGCAGCCCTGCATGGCCCTGTCCACCGCTGCTCAAAAGGTCTCTTCTTCTGGGGGGCGGTGCTGCCCCCCTAAAAATTACCGCCCTAGGCAAATGCCTTGTTTGCCTCGCGGTAGATACGCCCCTGCATACTGCTGGGCTGGTGCCCACAAGTGATGTGGGAGGCATCCTGATGACACCCCTATAGTCTAGAGCAGTGGTCTCCAAACTATGGCCTGGGGGCTATATGCCCCCCTTTGCTTGCCTTTGTCCGACCCTTGGAAAACTATTCCTTCTACTGATTTGAGACACTATTCTGGCAGTTGACATCAACAATGTGGCACCATTTCTCCCAATTACAGCAATGATGGGACACTATTCCTCCCAATGATACCAATGGGACACTATTGTTCCCAATAATACCAAATGTGGTGACGTTTTCTCCCACTGATGTCAGGAAATTTTTCACTCCAACTGGCCACAGTCCAACCCCCTTAAAGTTTGGAGACTCCTAGTCTAGAGGACTACCAGAGATATTTCTCTGACATCCTGGTCACTGAGGAAAGGTGGATGATGTCATCCAGCCCAAAAATCACCCATTGACCATAGACTGTACAGCAACTTTCCTTAAAAACAGTGACAGTGACAGAAGTTGTAAAGATGGAAGTTTAGCATGTAAAGCTGGAAGGCATCACATACACCAGGGGCTTCAAACTGGTGGCCCTCCAGCTGTTGCCAAACTACAAGTCCCATCATGCCTCTGCCTTTGGGTGTCATGCTTGTATTTGTCAGTCTTGCATTGCCTCATGGGACTTGTAGTTTGGCAACAGCTGGAGGGCCACCAGTTTGACACCCGTGACATACACAGAAAGACTTTAAAAGTAAAGCTTGAATTAGGACTTAATACTAAAATTGCTATTTACTTTATAATTTTGATGGAACAATTTTTAAACAAATAAAAAGCAGCATGGAGGGGCTCAGTGAAGGTAGCAGTGAAGGTGTGGAGGTGCTTGATGGAGTCAGATAGCTGGTAGAAGGACAGACAACCAGCCTCATAATCCAGATAGATCCCAACTGATGTCACAGGAGAATCTGACTGTAGTTTCTTAAATATCCTGTTATGCTGGGCCTCTAAAGTTTTAATCACTTCAAGACCCCATGATTTGTCATTATAACCAATATAAGATTCATCTCCATTTTTCTTCCTCTCTATGCTGTGAGCTGCCACCCCTAGGAGCCATTTCTTTGCTCCGCTCACATCCACCTCCCAGTAATGTCTCCCGGATGTGAAGCTGTTTGTACTTAGTACCTGTTTGGATATAAACCTTTCTGGAACATCTAGCCTGTTCTGAGAGATATCACTGTAAGACGCTGTCCTCAGATCTTCTGATATAATGATGTTATTATCAGCTGTTTTTATATCCAGTAAAATTTCTGATTTCTCCATCACTGAGAATTTTCTATTGATTTTCAAATCTATCAGACTGTCAGTAAAGTGGAGAAGTCCTCTGTGGAGCATCTGTGAGATCATTCCTTCATCCAGACGTCCAGCATTTCCAACATCTTTGATTGTGTCATCTTTCTCAGGAATAATGTCATCTCTGTTAGGAGCCTTATTTAAGACATTTAATGGATCTTGGATGTTACATAGTTCTTCCATCTGATTGATCTTCCTGGACAGCTCGTTCTTCTGTTTCTCCAGCTTCTGGATCAGATCACTGACTGACTGGGAGATCTTCTCCTCCTGCCTGTAGACCTCATCCAGGACTCTCTTCTCTACATCATCCAGATGTCTCCTGATGTCTCTAAAGAGCTCAGTGACTCTCCCAATGACATTGGCTGATTTTTCTTTCTCTCCTTTCCTGTGATTTACTAGATTCTGGATTCTTCTCTTGATCTCCTTTCTCTCAGAGTTCCATGAATCTGTAGATTTTCTCAGAATTTCTTTCTTCTTCTCAGAGGCTTCATTCAGAAGCTCCACCTCATGTCCTTTGTGGTCTCCAGCCACCCAGCAGGACATACAGATACAATCACTGTCCTCTGTACAGTAATATTTCAGGATCTCTTTGTGTGTGGAACATTTTCTGTCCTCAAATGATGTGGTGGGCTCAGTTAAAATGTGATCTGCTGACTTGCTGTGGTTTCTTAGATGCTTAGTGCAAAATGAGGCCTCACATAGCAGACACGTTTTAGTAGCTGGTGTAGGAGGATCGCAGTACGTACAGAAGACCTCTGTGTCCTCCGGGTGAGCAGATCTGAAATTATCCACAATGTTACCCAACTTCCTGTTCTTCTCCAGCGGAGGGCGCTCTGTAAACTGCTCTCTGCACTCCGGACAGGAATAAACACCAGACCCCTCCTGTGTATCCAGAACAATCCCTATACAATCCCGGCAGAAGTCGTGTCCACATCTCAGTAATACGGGCTCTGTATAAAGGTTCAGGCAGATGGAACAACTCAGCTCATCTCTCAGGTCAGAAGTTGCCATTCTGGAGAAACTATTCAATTTCTGATATGATTGTCTACGGAGGAGCTGCTGGGGTTGGCTGTCTTCTGGACAAGGAGATGGGGATGAAAGTGAAAGGGTTTCTGGGAGCAGGAAGTATGCTGTGTCACATAAAATGAGATCCACCCTGTTCACGTAACCCTTTCTCTGCCCAAGACATGGTGGCCCCGGCTCACAGAGCTCTCCTTCTCCAGCCTTTCCTTGTCCACTGCACCTATTCTTCACAGCAGGGGACGCCTTATTTCCTTGCATACCATCCCCCTACAAGGCTGTAGTGCCGAGATAAGGAGGGAACAAGAGTTTACTATGCAGTCCTCATGCACACGGGACATTTTTTACAGCGGCTGTTTTTGGCTTTTTATTTATTTCAGGTACTTATATAGCGCCATCAATTTACGCAGCACTTTACATACAGTTGTGACCAAAATTATTCAACCCCCACTGAAATTGAGTGTTTTGGCCAGTTTGACATTGCTTTTGATCATTCAGTCATCTTGCTTACATTTACATTAAAGAGGCACTTGTAGGTCAGACAAATATAACATAACAGTTATAATGAAATAACCACAAATGTCTTTTCTGTGCTCACAGCATTATCAGTTTTATTCAACCCCCAAGTGACATTCAATCTTAGTACTTAGTACAGCATCCTTTTACAGTTATAACAGCTTTTAAACGTGAAGCATAGCTTGACACAAGTGTCTTGCAGCGATCTACGGGTATCTTCGCCCATTCTTCATGGGCAAAGGCCTCCAGTTCAGTCACATTCTTAGGCTTGCGCACTGCAACTGCTTTCTTTAAGTCCCACCAGAGGTTCTCAATCGGATTTAAGTCTGGTGACTGCGATGGCCACTCCAAAATGTTCCAGCCTTTCCTCTGCAACCATGCTCTAGTGGACTTGGAGGTATGCTTGGGATCATTGTCCTGTTGAAAGGTCCAACGTCTCCCAAGCCTCAGGTGTGTGACGGACTGCATCACGTTTCCATCCAATATCTCCTGGTACTGAAGAGAATTCATGGTACCTTGCACACGCTGAAGCTTCCCTGTACCTGCAGAAGCAAAACAGCCCCAAAGCATGATTGACCCTCCACCATGCTTCACAGTAGGCAAGGTGTTCTTTTCATCATAGGCCTTGTTCTTCCTCCTCCAAACATAGCGTTGATCCATGGGCCCAAACAGTTCTAATTTTGTTTCATCAGTCCACAGAACACTATCCCACAACTTTTGTGGTTTGTCCACATGGCTTTTGGCATACTGCAGTCGACTCTTCTTATTCTTTGGAGACAGCAAGGGGGTACGCCTGGGAGTTCTGGCACGGAGGCCTTCATTACGCAGTGTGCGTCTTATTGTCTGGGCTGAAACTTCTGTACCCACATCTGACAAATCTTTTCTCAGTTCCTCAGCAGTCACACGGGGACTTCTCTCCACTCTACGCTTCAGGTAGCGCACAGCAGTCGAAGTCAGCATCTTCTTTCTGCCACGACCAGGTAGCGTTTCAACAGTGCCCTTTGCCTTGAATTTGCGAATGATGCTTCCTAAGGTGTCTCTTGGTATGTTTAACATCTTTGCAATCTTCTTATAGCCATTGCCCTTCCTGTGAAGAGAAATCACCTCTTCTCTTGTCTTCCTGGACCATTCTCTTGCCTTCACCATGTTTGTAACCACACCAGTAAATGTCTAGAAGGAGCTGAGTATCACAGTCATTTTAAAGCTGCCTAATTGGTGCTTATTATGCTTGATTGCTGCTCGGTGACATCCACAGGTGTTTTCAATACCTGATGGAAAGCACCTGTATGAACCTCTGTTCTTCAGAGTGGTAGTCTTTAAGGGGTTGAATAATTGTGGCAATGAAGAAACCACATAAGAACCATTTACTACTGTATTACATAAACAATTGATGTCATTTTAGTTGCATTTGGGTAGTTACAACGTCCTTGTAGGATTTGATTCTGAATACAATTCCAAATGTACACTATAGTCCCTAAACCCCTTTACAGCATTGGGGGTTGAATAATTTTGGTCACAACTGTATATATTGTACATTCACATCAGTCCCTAACCCTCAAGGGGCGTACAATCTAAGGTCCCTAACCCTCAAGGGGTGTACAATCTAAGGTCCCTAACTCACATTCATACATACACATACTAGGGACAATTTAGACAGGAGCCAATTCACCTACCAGCATGTCTTTGGAGTGTGGGAGGAAACTGGAGTACCCGGAGGAAACCCACGCAGGCACAGGGAGAACATGCAAACTCGATTCGAACCAATGTCCCTAGTACTACCAGGTGGAAGTGTTAACCATTTAGCCACTGTGCTTTTGACATTTCTTGACTTTTTTTCTACAGCCAGTACACCCCCCAGCATGTTACCACACACATAGACTGTAATCAACGTCTTTTGGCTGGAAAAAAACCCAGGACTGGTGGGTTTCTAGAGGAGTTTTTTAGCTGTAAAAATGCTCTCATGCTCAAAAACACAGTAAAATGCCGCAAACCATAATTTTTGGACTTTTGTTGACCCAAAAAAATTTGTGGGGGGTAAAAAACCCACTAAAAAACACTTAAAAATGCAAACGCGGGAAAACACAGCTAAACACTAAAAAAAGCAGAAAAACTCCAGTTTTTAATGTGACTTTACACAGCTAACATTACCAGCGTTATCAAAATGCCCCGTGTGCATGAGGACTTACTCTGGACTGGGGGAAGTTGTAGTGCAGGGGTGTCAAACTGACAGCCCTCCAGCTGTTGCCAAACTACAAGTCCCATCATGCCTCTGCTTTTGAGAGTCATGCTTGTAACTGTCAGTCTTGCAATGCCTCATGGGGCTTGAAGTTTGGCAACAGCTGGAGGGCCGCCAGTTTGACACCCATGCTCTAGACCAGTGGTGGGCAACCTTTTTTTTCAACTGAGCCAAATCTCGCCAAAACCATGATTGAAATTTATTTTGAGAGCCACATTTTTAAAACTGAAAATACATCTCCCATATAGTAATTCATCCCCCATAGTAATTCATCCCCCATATAGTAATTCACCCCCCATAGTGTAATTCATCCCCCATAGTAATTCATCCCCCATATAGTAATTCATCCCCCATCGTAATTCATCCCCCATAGTAATTCATCCCCCATATAGTAATTCATCCTCCATATAGTAATTCATCCCCCATAGTAATTCATCCCCCATATAGTAATTCATCCCCCATAGTAATTCATCCCCCATATAGTAATTCATCCCCCATAGTAATTCATCCCCCATATAGTAATTCATCCCCCATAGCAATTCATCCCCCGTATAGTATTTCATCCCTCGTATAGTATTTCATCCCCCGTATAGTATTTCATCCCTCATATAGTATTTCATCCCTCATATAGTATTTCATCCCCCATATAGTAATTCATCCCTCATTTAGTATTTCATCCCTCATATAGTATTTCATCCCTCATATAGTATTTCATCCCCCCATATAGTATTTCATCCCCCCATATAGTATTTCATCCCTCATATAGTAATTCATCCCTCATATAGTATTTCATCCCTCATATAGTATTTCATCCCCCCATATAGTATTTCATCCCTCATATAGTATTTCATCCCTCATATAGTAATTCATCCCTCATATAGTATTTCATCCCTCATATAGTAATTCATCCCTCATATAGTATTTCATCCCTCATATAGTATTTCATCCCTCATATAGTAATTCATCCCTCATATAGTATTTCATCCCTCATATAGTATTTCATCCCCCCATATAGTATTTCATCCCTCATATAGTAATTCATCCCCCCATATAGTAATTCATCCCTCATATAGTAATTCATCCCCCATATAGTAATTCATCCCTCATATAGTAATTCATCCCTCATATAGTATTTCATCCCCCCATATAGTATTTCACCCCCCATATAGTAATTCATCCCTCATAAAGTAATTCATCCCTCATAAAGTAATTCATCCCTCATATAGTATTTCATCCCCCCATATAGTATTTCATCCCTCATATAGTAATTCATCCCTCATATAGTATTTCATCCCTCATATAGTATTTCATCCCCCCATATAGTAATTCATCCCTCATAAAGTAATTCATCCCTCATATAGTATTTCATCCCCCACAGTACTATCCCCCCCCCCCTTCTAGTAAGCCAAGTCCCCCGTGTCATTTCACTTACCTTTTGCGTTCCTCTCGCTGTCTTCCCGCGCCGTTCGGGTCTTCAGGGCGGACTGTGAGAGGAGCCTAGCTCCCCTCCCCTCACGTTCGGCACGCTGCCCCGCCTACACACATCCTGACAGCCACATCCGCGGGCCGGATTAAAAGGTCCGCGCGGACTTTTGGGGCTGCCAACCGAGAGGAGGCAGGGGAGCGGCCGACCGAGAGGAGGGAGGGGAGCAGGCGCCCGGCACACAGAAGAGCCGCATTAGAGTGGGTAAAGAGCCGCATGTGGCTCGCGAGCCGCGGCTTGCCGACCACTGCTCTAGACCACGGATGTCAAACTGGCGGCCCTCCAGCTGTTGCCAAACTACAATTCCCATCATGCCTCTGCTTTTGGGAGCCATGCTTGTAACTGTCAGTCTTGCAATGCCTCATGGGACTTGTAGTTTGGCAACAGCTGGAGGGCCACCAGTTTGACACCTGCACTGTAGTGGTTTTGTACATATTATATTTTCATATACTCCTAATTAAGTACCAAATTCGGTTACTATGTGATACAAAAGCCTCATAAACTAAACAAAAACTTCCTTTACCTTCCCCAACTGAGTCAAATTATCCCTTCAATAATTTAATTTTGATTCATTGTGGATAGTTGATTGTTAAGGAGCGGGCAGCTGCCTTGTCCTTAACAACCATGAGGGCAGCTGCCTTGTCCTTAACAACCATGAGGGCGGCTGCCTTGTCCTTAACAACCATGAGGGCGGCCGCCTTATCCTTAACAACCATGAGGGCGACCGCCTTGTCCTTAACAACCATGAGGGCGGCCGCCTTGTCCTTAACAACCATGAGGGCGGCCGCCTTGTCCTTAACAACCATGAGGGCGACCGCCTTATCCTTAACAACCATGAGGGCAACCGCCTTGTCCTTAACAATCATGAGGGCGGCCGCCTTGTCCTTAACAACCATGAGGGCGGCCGCCTTTTCCTTAACAATCATGAGGGCGGCCGCCTTGTCCTTAACAACCATGAGGGCGGCCGCCTTGTCCTTAACAACCATGAGGGCGGCCGCCTTGTCCTTAACAACCATGAGGGCGACCGCCTTATCCTTAACAACCATGAGGGCAACCGCCTTGTCCTTAACAACCATGAGGGCGGCCGCCTTGTCCTTAACAATCATGAGGGCGGCCGCCTTGTCCTTACCAACCATGAGGGCGGCCGCCTTGTCCTTAACAACCATGAGGGCGGCCGCCTTGTCCTTAACAATTATGAGGGCGGCTGCCTTGTCCTTAACAACCATGAGGGCGGCCAGCTTGTCCTTAACAATCATGACTCATCAGCTGCCAGCAGGATTTTCTCTCGATGAGAGCAGCTACATAGTTAGTCTGGCTGAAAAAGGACAAAAGTCCACCCAGATCAACCATTAAAAAAAAAAAAAAGTTATAATCCTACACCCACAGTTGATGCAGAGGAAGGAAAAAAACCCAGCAAAGCATGATACAATTTGTTGTGTTCGGCGGGTGGTGTTTTGTTTTTTTTTTCATGCTGGTCGACGTTTATTATGATTGATGCTGGATCAACATTTGGGACATTTTTTTATTTGTTTATTTTTTTAATAAAGGACTTCTGTGTTTTTATTTTTTACAGTTTTTTGGTGAATGAGTAGGGTTACTATGTACCCATATTCATTCAGATAGGGGGAGGGCTGGGATCTGGGGGCCCCCTTGTTAAAGGGGGCTTACAGACTCCGACGAGTCACCCCCTGAACCCCTACAACCACCGGCTCAGGGTTGTGGAGAGCAAGGTGTTATGGTGGGAGCTCCCCAAAGCACTCCCCAATTTTGAGGGCATGTAGCCTCGTATGGTTCAGTAGGGTGGGCACTTGCTCTTACCGTTCTTTCCTGGCTTGCCAGGCAGCTTGCTTGGATAAGCGTCTGGTACAGATTCTGGGGGACCCACGCTATTTTTTTAAAACGTTTTTAACGCCAGCACTTGTTTAATTTACATTCTGCTGTTAGCATGGAATCCTACCCGCTCCTTAACCACTTGCCCTCTAGAGGATTTACCCCCCTTCCTGACCAGGCCATTTTTTTGCAATACGGCGCTGCGTTACTTTAATTGACAATTGCACGGTCATGCAACGCTGTGCCCAAATGAAATTTACGTTCTCTTTTCCTACAAATGAAGCTTTCTTTCGATGGTATTTGATCACCTGTGCGTTTTTTTATTTTTTGCGCTATAAACCAAAATAAGGCTGACAATGTTGAGAAAAAAAACTATATTTTTGACTTTTTACTATTAAACAGGTCCAATAAAAAAATTTCAAAAAGCAAATTTCGTCATAAATTTAAGCCAAAATGTATTCTGCTCCATATCTTTGCTAAAAAAAAAATCCCAATACGTGTAAATTAATTGGTTTACGTGAAAGTTATTTTTTAAAAACATTTTTAATGCCAGCGCTTGTTTGGTTTACATTCTGCTGTCAGCATGGAATCCTACCCGCTCCTTAACAACCAGCAATTCACAATGAATCCGGATGAAACAAATGCCTTCGTTTATTTCGTTATAATATTTCTTTCAGATTTGTTGACTATGTGCACTCAGAAATTCGGATACATCCAAATCTCAGAAAATCACATTCCGTAAAATGAATCGTAATTAAATCGTAGCTGTACATCTACAGTGAGCGGTCCGGAAGCGGTTTCAGAAAGCCTTCTACACATTGCCTAAAACCCCCATCCCCCTTAGCATCGTCCTGTGAATTTGTGTGTTTGTTGGGCTAGCTCTGATCAGAGAACTATCAGCCTTTTTATTGTCAACCTCTTCCTGAAAATGTTGTCAACCTCTTCCTGAAAATGTGGTCAACCTCTTCCTGAAAATGTTGTCAACTTCTTCCTGAAAATGTTGTCAACCTCTTCCTGAAAATGTTGTCAACCTCTTCCTGAAAATGTCAATCTCTTCCTGAAAATGCTAATTAGCTGGCTGTTATGTTGACCCGCTATCTTCAATACTTTCTGAACCTCTGACCTAAACCATAAGATTCAGGAAAGTCTACAAAGACCCCAATCTGTACTTCCACCGAATCAGAACAATGCTGTCAGTGTGATAGCCAAGCAGCTAGCATTTTCAGAAAAGAATTTAGGAATGACAGGTTCCGCGTTTCATTTCAGATTGCCCTCCAGAGGATTCCCCCCCTTCCTGACCAGGCCATTGTTTGCGATACGGCACTGCGTTACTTTAACTGACAATTGCATGGTCATCCAATGCTGCACCCAAATTAAATTTACGTCCTCTTTTCCTATAAATCTTTCAGTGGTATTTGATCACCTGTGCGGTTTTTTATTTTTTGCGCTATAAGAATGACAATTTTGAGAAAAAAAATATATTTTTGACATTTTGCTATTAAACATGTCCAATAAAATAATTAAAAAAATCAAATTTGGTCATAAATTTAGGCCAAAATGTATTCTGCTCCGTGTCTTTGCTAAAAAAAAAAAAAGTAAATTAATTGGTTTACGTGAAAGTTATTTTTTAAAAACATTTTTAATGCCAGCACTTCTGCTGTCAGCATGGAATCCTACACGCTCCTCAACAACCAGCAATTCACAATGAATCCGGATGAAACAAACGCGTTCGTTTATTTCGTTTTATTTCTTTCAGAATTGACATATATTTGAAATGCTACAATTTTGGCCATATTTAATAAATTCATTCAGAATTCGACCCATGTATGGCCTGCATAAGAACCAGATTTGCCCATCACCTTTCCAGCCGGTGCCTCAGTGAGCCTTGGAGGAGCCAAGTAGAGTGTGGTGACTGGTGGTCACTGTTCTGTGCTTCAAGCAGACTGAGAACTGGGCAATCGCTTGTATGATCGCTCAGTTCTCCGTCTTACAGTCGTGGGACAGCTGCAGTATTACACTGAAGCTGCAGCAGTGGAGTATTTAGGTTTTGTGCTGCCCTAGGCAACACAAAAATCGTCTGCCCCAATGGACACCAACCAACTCCCCCCCTTCCTCTTGTGGAGAGAGACTGATATTGACCAACAACACCCTTGTCCCCCACCCAGGAGAGCCTTCCACACTCATCTTCAAAGCTCCGGACATCCCTGGTAACGGGAGTCAGGCTCTACATACACCATCAAGCAGTCCACAGCCTCTCTCGGATCCCACCTGGTTCCCATGGCACGCGTGTCCCTTAATTCATCCCTTCTTCTGAGTGGAGGTGCTGCCCCACTGAAAAATGCCGCACTAGGCAAGTGCCTTGTTTTCCTTGTGGTAAATACGCCCCTGCACTGCAGCATAGGTAAGTATGAATTTTTTTTTTTTTTAAAACCTCAAACTTCTGATTTAACACTAATTTGTCATTTTAGTGGCCTGTTACTTCTCTATGCTGGGAAATTGCTCACTATGTATTGCAATAAAGCAAACCCTACTTCTGTTGTCTTTTGGAAGCATCTGATAAATTCGAGTCTCCATCTATACTGGGACACCTATGACAACAGGGGCAGGAAAAAAAAGTTTAATAGCAAAATGGTTGAAAGAACCATTCGCTACTGTAAACCGGGGCCCTTGATGTATGTTTGGATGGCCTATTGGGAGGCTTCTTAAGGCCCTCTTGTGTCTACTATGCCTACTCAGGTGTCCATAATTTGAGATGCTCCACCTCATATCTACTGTACTGTCATTGTAGACCGGTGTGTGAGCCATTACATTAGATTCTCTTAACTGTTCATTGTGTTGTGTATGGGAGTGTTACCAGTGACCTCATGTGCAGGTTGGTTCATTTGGATTCTGTAATACTCTCTATCTTTCTAAAGGAGAAGTATGACCAAAGCATTTTTGGCCCTACTTCTTCTATGGATCACAGGAGTGCATTTATTCTGCACTCCTGTGAACCATTTTAAGCCAACAGCAGACTAAAGCCTGCTGTTGGCTGATGTCGCTCAGTGTCAGGAATGGACTTGCGGTGGGACTCACCTGCCTTGTGGGCTGCAGTACCAGGGCTGGCCAGCGGGTACCCTCAACAACCAGAGGTTCACTTCGGCAATTAGCCATCACCTGGGGCTGATTGCAGGTGTATTTAAGGGATGGCCAGACCTGCAGTCTGTGCCTTGGTGTGTGTTTTTCCATGGGCCCCTGTATCTTGTAACCTGCATTCCTGTTCCTGTTTCTGCCTGACTTGTTGCCGACCCTGCCTGATCCTGACCTCTGCTGACTTCTCCTGTTTTGATCCCTGGCTTGTGACCCTGACCATTCTCTCCGCCTGCTCCTCCTGTACCTACCTGCCCGATAGTTATCGACCCGGCCTGCCTAACTACGTTGTGCTCTACATGTGTATGTACCTGGGTATCTGTATCAGTTTAGGTTTGGGTTTGTTTCACCTTGTTGTATGTATTTGTGTTAGCTTGGGGTTTGGTGCACTGCGTTTATGTTTGTATTGTAAGTCTTTAATAAAGCGTCTTATTTATACCATATCTGAAGCTTGTGTTTCCCTGTGTCAGTCCATACACTTCTGGTCACACCTGCATTTCTGACACTCAGCTAGTCCAGGCTCATGAAAGATCCCAACTTTAAAGTCCACATAGATTCCTGAATCAGCAGCTGAGAGACTGAGCCAGCCCCTTCTGTCTCTTCCACAGCCTGGCATTCCAGAGGGGGGAGAGCAGAGAGCCGGTGACTGACAGTCAATGGCTCTCTGCTCAATGAAGACTATGAACTGAGCAATCAGCGGTCTTTGATCACTCAGTTCTCAGTCTTAGAAGCAGTGGGGGAAAGATGCCAAATTGGACCAATGCTGCATCCACTTAGGTAGGTTTTTTTTTTCCAAAGGACTCTATACTTCTTTTACAGAATAAAAAAAAACAGATATCTAAAAAAAAATGGTCCTTTTGGTACACAATGATTTAGGTATATGCTTGGAGAAAATTGCCGGGCAAAAAAAATGTATGGCCAAACTAGAGGATTATTTAGACACACTATCATACAAAAACATCACAATTTATTAACATAAAATAATCACAAAAAAAGATTTTTTAGAACAAGAAATACAAAACCCCTAACACAACAGCGGGGGGAAAAATAGTACATAACTTCCCTTTGCATATAAAGTATTACATGTCACCTATTACATGGATTTTAATTCCAAAGGAGTATAGTTTGAAAATAAGAGACAGTCAACGCGTTTCACCTTCATATCTGGCTTCTTCAGGACTGTGACTTCTGCGTAAGGGATAGCAGTACTACTGTATGTGGGATACTAAGAAAACAGACAATATATACACAATCCATTATATACAGCAAAGTAATATATACATATAATAAACACAAGCAATCAATGGGCTTACATAAGAGAGCGGCATCCGGAGATATCTAGTCTGGGGGGGGCTCTATTGTGCTCTGCTGGTGGGGGGTGGGGGGAGCCTTCTCAGTGGGCAGAACACAATGATTACTGCTAGCAGCTATAGCCGCTGGCAGTAATCACATATAGAAAAAATCCAACAGGCTGGTTTACCCAAGTCAATCGATGGATCGACTTGGGTACAATCAGCCTGCCCATCAGTGGCGCCCTGAGGCAGGTGCGGGGGGTGCGGTCCGCACCGGGTGACACCGAACGTATGGGGTGACACCGGACCCGCTCCACAAAAAGGTAAGTTGTAAAGCAAGCCGACGATTCCCGCAGGATGGATCCGATCCATCCTGCGGAGATCGTCAGCTTTCTTTACAACTTACCTTTTCTTGGAGCAGGTCCGGTGTCACCCCGTATAGGTTGCATGCGGACGATCCTGCGGGGTGACACCGGTGTATCGGCAAGATGTGTCTCCCATGTAGATATGTCCCCCTGAAGCAACTGTGCATGTCCCAGTTTCAGGCACTTTCAATCGATGATAAAACTACTGCTATCATCGATTGATCGTGCCTGAAACCGGGACATTCTCAGCTGTCCCGGACCCCCTCCAAGAAAAGGTAAGTTGTAAAGAAAGCCGACGATCCCTGCAGGATGGATCGCATCTGCAGATTGAGCACAATGGATCGGAGCCCGATTCATTATGCTCAATCCACAGATCTGATCCATTCTGCGGGGATCATCGGATGGGGTGTCACCAAGTGTTACCGCACCGGATGACACCAACCCTAGGGACACCTCTGCTGCCCATACATAGATGAAATCTCAGCTAGTCCATACTGAACCAGCAGAATTTGATCCACGTATGGCTGGCTTAAACTTTCTAGGTAACTGATTCACCAGGAACCGGAAAGCAGGTGTGGTCGTGACAACCCGAGCCCACAGGATAAAGGTTGTATGACACTGAACATCATTCAACCTGGCAGAACGGTGACATCAGCAAGACATAGTGGATCTATTACCATTGCTGGGAATGTGGTATTACAATAAAAGATACTTTTTTATTTAAAAATAAATTATAAGCGTTTGTACAATAAATGCATAAACTGGAGTTCCAAATCAAGCAGGCCATAGATGGATAGAATTGAAAATGAAAATTCTTAGGAAAATTTGTTTGAAAATTCTCAAAACATTCTAGAGTCGTTCAAAACATTTCATTTGCTTTTAACATTCGATATTGAAATGAATGGACTTTACCGAACGAAAATCACCCAAACTGTTAGAAATTCATTTGTTTGAGAAAAAATTTCCATCCTGCTCCTTCGAATTTTCTCACCACTGCGGACGAAAACGACCAACGATTTGACCCCACTAATGGTTAAAAAAATGAGCAAACGTTCTTAAAACATTTTTTTCCTAAGAGCTTAGGATTTTTAAATTTCTCTAACTCTACATTGGTCACCAAGACAAACAGAATCTCTCCAGTGCCGACAAAGACAACAATGAAAACACTGCAAAGGTTGTAACTCTTCCTTCATATTTCAAAACTGAAAAACAATTTTGGCTGAGATATACATTCAAATTGATTTTGTTCTTATCTCTGCCATTGCTATTTATTTTTTAATTCTAATAGCACATTTTTCAAACACGTAGAAAGCATGGAGGGGTTCAGTGAAGGTGGTGGTGAAGGTGTGGAGATGTCTAACGGGGCCACACAGCTGGTAGAAGGACAGACGTCCATCATGGTAATCCAGATATATTCCCAACAATTTCACCGGAGAATCAGAGCTTAGTGCGGTGTGTTTATTATTGTGTGTTGCTACGAAGCGTGTGACAACAGCAAGACCCCATGATTTGTCATTATAACCGATATAGGATTCATTTCCATCTATCTTCCTCTCTATGCTGCGAGCGGCAACCCCTATCAGCCATTTCTCTGCTCCGCTCACATCCACCTCCCAGTAATGTTTTCCTGATGTGAAGCTGTTCGTACTTAGTACCTGTTTGGATTCAAATCTTCCTGGACCCTCCAGCCTGTTCTGACAAGTGTTACTGCAAGAGGCCGTTCTCAGATCCTCTGATATAATAAAGTTTTTGTGAGCAGTATTTATATCTAATAGAATATCTGATTTTTCCATCCCTGAGAATTGTCTTTTGATCTTCAGATCTATCAGACTGTCAGTAAAATGGAGAAGACCTCTGTGTAGCATCCGTGAGATAATTTCTTCTTCCGGGCGTCCAGCATCTCCAACATTGTCGATTGTATCATCTATCCCAGGAATAATGTCATCTGATTAATCTTCTGGGACAGCTCATCTCTTTGTTGCTCTAGCTGCGGGATCAATTTAGAGACTGATTGGGAGATTTGCTCCTCCTGCCTGGAGACCTCAGTCAAGACTCTCTTCTCTACGTCATCCAAATGTTTCCTGATGTCTCTAAACAGCTCAGTGACCTTCCTGGTGACGTTGGCTGCTTTTTCTTTATCTTCTGTCGTGTGATTTTCCAGATTCTGGATTCTCCTCTCAATCCCCTGTCTCTCAGAGTTCAGTGTATTTGTAGATTCTCTCAGTTTCTCTTTTGTCCTCTCAGAGGCCACATCCAGAAGGTCCACCTGGTGCCATTTGTGGTCTCCAGCCACCCAGCAGGACATACAGATACAGGCACTGTCCTCTGTGCAGTAATATTTCAGGATCTCTTTGTGTGTGGAACATTTTCTGTCTTCAAATGATGTGGTGGGTTTGGTTAAAGTGTGATCTGCTGACTTGCTGTGGTTTTTGAGGTGCTTAGTGCAAAACGAGGCCTCACATAGCAGACACGTTTTAGTAGCTGGTGTAGGAGAATCGCAGTACGTACAGAAGTCCTCTGTGTCCTCTGGGTGAGCAGATCTGAAATTGTCCACAATGTTACACAGCTTTCTGTTCTTCTCCAGCGTAGGGCGCTTGGTATATCGCTCTCTGCACTCCGGACAGATATAAACACCAGACCCCTCCTGTTTATCCAGCACAGATGCTATACAGTCCCAGCAGTAGATATGTCCACATTTCAGTGATACGGGCTCCGTATAAAGGCTCAGGCAGATGGAACAGTTCAGCTCCTCTCTCAGGCTAGAAGTCATCATTCTATAAATTAAAATTCGAATCCGACTATCTATGGAGGAGCTGCTTAGATCTCGGCTGATCTATCCTTAAGGCAGAGACAAAGAGACGGAGACCAAGGACCAACGTGAAAGGATTCTGTGAGCAGAAAGTCAGATCTATTACGTGAAATTATATCCCCCCCCTCCGTTCACGTAGTCGTTCCTCTGCCCAAGACACAATCATTCAGCTCAAGACACAACCATTCAAGCACACAGGTCTCACATTGCATCGCCTTCTGCAGCTTTGCCTGCACAGAGCAGTTTTTCCATTTCTCACACACAATGTATAATCTGCATTTTTGGCTATAAAATTACTTAACACCCCCAGAACATAATATATTTTCTGAAAGTAAAGACCCTGCAGAATAAAAAAAGATGGTAGTTGCAATTGTTTTCAGTGCTGCATGATATTTGCGCAACTGTTTATCAATTCTGTATTTTCAGGAAACAAATACGCTATAATTACTTTTAATCAGTGGCGTCTCTAGGCAGGTGCTGGGGGTACGCGCCGCACCGGGTGATGCCTATCACTCAGAGCGACACGTGACACCGGACCCGCTCCACGATAAGGTACATTTTAAAACAAGCCGACGATCCCCACAGGATGGATCGGATCTGCGGATTGAGCACAATGGATCAGAGTCCGATCCATTATGCTCCCCAATCCGCAGATCCGATCCATCCTGCGGGGATCGTCGGCTTGCTTTAAAACTTAGGCTACGTTCACACTTGCTTTGTCAGCAGGCATCAGACAGGCATTTGGGAAGCGTTTTTAACGCTTCTCAAAAACCTATGAAATTTCAGCACATGGCAGCACAGAGTGCTCTTCACACTGAAGCGTTAAAGTCACGTTGCGGCAAAACTGACACCTCATGTGGAGTCAGGAGGAGTTGAAGTTGCATTTGCGGGGCGGTTGTGACGCGGTTGCGAGGTGTTTGCGGAGCGTTAATACCATTTAACTTCATTATAGGAGTTTGTGGTGCAGTTTTAACGCTTGGCAAATGCCTCCAAACCACACATAGGGCATTTGGGGAGCGTTAAAAACGCTTCCCAAACGCCTGTCTAACGCTATAGGGATGTTTGGCAAGAGTTAGAAATAAAGTCAAGTGTGAACGAGCTCTTACCTTTTTGTAGAGCTCATGGAGAGATCAGTTAACCCTGTATAGGTTGCAAGCAGACGATCCCCGCAGGATGGATCGGATCTGCGGATTGGAGAGCATAATGGATCGGACTCCTATCCATTATGCTCAATCTGCAGATCCGATCCATTCTGCGGGGATCATCGGAGAGGGTGACACCATGGGGTTTATTTACTAAAGCTGGAGAGTCCAAAATCATACTCCCTTCTGCATAGAAACCAATCAGCTTCTAACCTCAGCTTGTTCAATGAAGCTTTGGCAATGAAACGTGGAAGCTGATTGGTTTCTATGCAGAAGGGAGTTTGATTTTGGACTCTCCAGCTTTAGTAAATAAACCCCCAAGTGTTACCGCACCGGGTGACAGCAACCCTAGGGACGCCCCTGCTTTTAATGCACACAAACACAATCTAATCCCCATTTTTTTGTACAAAAGAGAAGAGAGTAAATAGATACTAAGTGTGTCTAGCCTGAAAATCGCATGCACCTGTTAAATGGTGAAAAATCATGGTACCCAAAATGATCAATAGGTGACACTAAAAGCCTTTACAGCTCATCAGCGTTAGAGTAAACTATAAATGATGGGCCTAGCATGATTGTTCTCACTCTGACATTCGTGGTAATATGTTACATGTGCACCATTTACATACAAATGCGCAGCCTATGCTGCGCTTACCTTTGCATGCGTGCGTAGGGTGGCGAAGTTGCTTTACATTTTTTTTGCTTCATTTTTTTTTTAATGAGGTCTTTTTTGTTTGGTTTTTGAACATTTATGTTTTTTTAACAAACAAGCGCACAACTTGTGCGCAACAAACTACAAACAAATCAAAGGACATTGGTCATACAGTGATAAAACAGCAAACAGTAAGCAGCACATACAAAAGAAAAAAAAAGGGGGGTGGTAATTTTGTATACACCATATGAACATATATCCTGCAACAATAAAACTATTAAACCAGCACAAGTTGACTGAAGTCTGTTACTCCTTCCAATAGTATCCAGCTGCACGCGTCTTTCCACAAACTTGTAAATTCCGGCTGTTATACCATACAACAAAGGGCCACACATATTTATAGGGAGAATAATCTATTTGCTATCATATGAAGCGGAGCCAAACCAGGTGTTGCCAGCCGGGGGCCCCATATAATTTTACATTTCTGTCTCCGCCACCCCCCTCTGCCAATCCCTCCACTGGCTTCCGATTGCGCAACGGATCAAATTCAAAATCCTAACACTGACGTACAAAGCTGTCCACCATACTGCCCCGAACTACATCACTGACCTAATATCCAAGTACCGCCCAGCACGCACACTCCGCTCCTCACAAGACCTCCTTCTCTCTAGTTCCCTGGTCTCCTCCTCCCATGCCCGCCTCCAGGACTTCTCCAAGGTGTCACCCATCCTCTGGAACTCCCTGCCCCAACCCATCAGATTATCACCTACTCTCCTCTCCTTTACGCGCACCCTGAAAACCCATCTCTTCAGGGAAGCCTACCCCACCCCCTGCTAACTTGCCGACCTCCTCCACTCTTCCTACCACCCCATCCCCCACAGCTATCTCCTCCTGTACCACTATCCCATCCCTTCTAGATTGTAAGCTCCAAAGAGCAGGGCCCTCGATCCCCTCATGTTTTGCATTGTATTGGTATTGTTCTGTCACATGTTCTGTCCCCCTTTGTAATGTACAGCGCTGAGCGAACTATTGGCACTTTATAAATACTGTATAATAATAATAATAATAATACAGTTTCTGTATTGAAATATTGTTTTTTTTCTCTGGAGATTACATTGTTAACCCCTTCATGCCGGATCGTCCCAGGGTGAAGAGGAGTTCCTGCGCTGGGAGGTGGGCGGGACGGGGCTTAGTGTCATGTGGCCGCCGTGACATCACGTCACGCCCTGGTCACATGATCGGGAAAGGTCCCGATCGAAAGAGCGGACCGGGACCTTTCTGTGAGTACCTCACATGTGTGCTGGGAGCGCGCAGGGCGTGCGCTCTCAGCACATATGTTTTTTGTTACATGAATGCAAATGTGTGGCTGCTTGGCGTCTAGGCCCAGACGCTAGGTGTCCGCACATTTGCGTGGGGCCGACATGAAGGGGTCAACCTGAGTTTTTCACTCTGCTTGACTCCATGTACACAGGACACTTCTGAATGATGGAAACTGACTGCTGGAAAACGTAGGTTAAAAACCGTCTGTTTAGCCGCGTTTGCATACCGCGTTTATGCGCTGTGACAGTGTGGCGATCTGTCATGATATAAAAAGGATATTTCACCCGGGATTCTCAAGAAGGCAGGTTGAGGGGCTCCAGGGTACTTGTTTGATGCAGCGAAATGTGGCTTTTCACTTTCCTCATTTGTTTGTAAAGTCCAATTTGGGACCTGGAGCCTGGAGTTTTCAAAGTGATTTGGGAGGGATAAAAATCTCCAATCTTGGGACCAGGTTTTGGGAATGGCCAGGAGACTGATTGGTCAGGTGTGTGTGGGTCTCTTCTAGAGTCAGGACCGGGGTTCTGGGCTCCACCCTCCCGAGGAGTCTATGTGAGTGCAAAGGAGCAGCCCCAAGTGTGCATGGTGGCACAGAGAAGTCTGAGAGCAGACAGGGCCCAAGCCTGTGGGCTGGCGAAGCAGAAGTGCTGGGAAAGGGCGCTAACCCTGGTGCAGGGTGTTGCACATGAATGGTCAACAGGACCGAGGCATGAAGCCTGAGCAGCAGTGCTGCTAAAGAGTCAGGAGGCTGAATCTATGTTTTTGTTTGCCTTGATGGTGGAAACCCCTGCGTGGGAAAGATATTGTGTGGAACTTACCTTTAAATAAAATTGGGCTAAAACGGCCCTTAAAAAGAAGGAAGTGAGTGGTTGTGTGCTTTAAAAGACTCTACCCTTGAAGCTAGTTCTTACAGTGCGTTTATGTGCGTTTGCGTTTAGAAGCGTTTTTTAAAGATAACCTCAGGAGACCTTCCAAAATGCCCAGAATGCACTGAAAAATAGTAAAAAATTAACCATTTCAAACATTTTGAGAGAAATAGAGAGAGCATAAGCAGAGAGAGCAGTATGTGTTGAGACGACCTGTCTTTTCTGGTTGTATTCACTATGGATCCCATCATGAGCATAATGCGGCGCGTTCTACCATTTTTTCTATAACTAAACTATAGTATAAGCTTGAATTCCCCACATATACTTGGAACGTCCTGGATTTGAGATATGCAAGCATATGAAAGTGTCCAGAACTCAGTAAATCAGTTGAGGTCAAATGGAACCCAATGGAATCTAACTGAAGCATGTGCTAGAACAGGTACCTAAAATCTGTCAGCTTCC
This sequence comes from Staurois parvus, assembly GCF_062004578.1. Taxonomy (NCBI): domain Eukaryota; kingdom Metazoa; phylum Chordata; class Amphibia; order Anura; family Ranidae; genus Staurois; species Staurois parvus. Next base: position 286,664 of record NW_028319412.1, read on the forward strand.
GTAGAAAGTTCTAATGGTCTGGTAGCTGGTATACAAATGACGTCACAATGTAGAGATGAGCTCCAGTCTTCACATTAAAGTGTGAAAAACAAAGCTTAAAGCCCAACTCCACTGTTTTGTGCCTCTCACGCTATTTCACCCTTCCACCACCCTGAAGCCCCCATTGGAATTTTTTACATTTTTTTTCTTTTAGTCTGCAGATCTGTCCACTGTTGTCATGGGTCATTTTACTTCTTCTTTGGTGGTGGATGAGCCTTCTTCCTAGACAGAGTAGGATGCTTGATAAAACAAAGGAAGCATACAGATTATCTATAAAAATCACCAACGGTACTGGAGAAATACTAACTAAATTCTGAAATATGAAATAAAGGAAACATATATACGGTCTTTTTTTAAACAATAAAGTTTACTGCACTTTACCAGAGACACAGATCTGACACACAGCGGTACAGGAATCCACCATCATAATACAGAGAAAAAGATAAAGCAGACATTTATACTGATAAGATGATCATGGCTGAGCCCTTCAGGCACATCTGGGGTAACCCATAAATATGTAATACAATGACCAGGGTGGATTTGATTTAAATCAAACTGATTTAAATCACAATTTAAATCACTAGTCAGTAAGGCTTGATTTAAATCCTAGTTTTCTACATAAAGACTAATTCTTGCTGGTATAACTTTAATATGCAAGTAGATGAAGATTTTTAGAATACCGTATTTTTCGCCGTATAAGACGCACTTTTTCTTCCCCAAAACTGGGGGGGAAAAGTTGGTGCGTCTTATACGACGAATAGAGAGAGAATCCGTCAGGCGCGGCCACGGCCGTAGGAAAGGCCGTGGCTTTGGCCTATCTCTGGAGCGGTCAGCCATCTTAGTACACCCGGCGGTGCGCGCTGACGTCATCACCCCCTCTGCTCGTGGATCAGCCCTGAAGACCGGAACGGCGCGGGAACACGGCGAGAGGAACGCGCGGAGCAAAGGTAAGTGAATTGACACAATATGGGGAATGAATTACTATAGGGGGGATGAATTACTATGGGGGATGAATTACTATAGGGGGGATGAATTACTATAGGGGGGATGAATTACTATATGGGGGATGAATTACTATGGGGGATGAATTACTATAGGGGGGATGAATTACTATAGGGGGGATGAATTACTATATGGGGGATGAATTACTATGGGGGATGAATTACTATATGGGGGATGAATTACTATATGGGGGATGAATTACTATGGGGGATGAACTACTATAGGGGGGATGAATTACTATATGGGGGATGAATTACTATGGGGGATGAATTACTATGGGGGATGAATTACTATATGGGGGATGAATTACTATGGGGGATGAATTACTATATGGGGGATGAATTACTATAGGGGGATGAATTACTATAGGGGGATGAATTACTATGGGGGATGAATTACTATATGGGGGATGAATTACTATAGGGGGGATGAATTACTATATGGGGGATGAATTACTATGGGGGATGAATTACTATATGTATTGGGTTCAGAATCTTTTTTTTCTAGATTTTCCTCCTTTAAAATTGGGTGCGTCTTATATTCCGGAGCGTCTTATATGGCGAAAAATACGGTAACTTTTCATATTAGTTTTTTTATCCCCAGTTTAATAGGTTAATCATTCATATTTGGACAACTTTTCTGTTGTACTTAGGAAGGAGAAAAATAATCATTACCTTAATAATAACAATTTAAATAGATTTATTCAACTGAAACAACAACATTCCAGCAGATGTGATTTGCTTAAACATCCATGTTTGTTAACTAATTTGGCTAAACAAAATCTATATATTTTAAGAAACGTAGCCTGTCAGCCCCTTCCTCCTCACACCTAGTTTCACTTTCTTCTTGTGCAGATCTATTCCACTCCAAACAATCAGAAAGATATTGTGTCTATTCTATTCACCGAACTTCTTGAAACTTAGCACTGAAGGGGTTGATTCTGTATTCATAGGTTTGTAGAAGTTAGGATGAAGGTCTTTTTCTTAACTCTGTTCATGTTATAACATTTTTGCTGTGAAGAAGAGGCATGTGATCTCCGCTGAGTCAAATTCAGTTTTGAGAACTGCAAAAGTAAACCGATCATCTGTGATAATATCTTGTAGGCAGAGAAACTGCCCAATAATCTTACAGAAACCTCTGGAAGAGCATGACATTGTGAATGGATTCATGGAATTTATTTACCAAAAAAATTAAACATATACAGCCTTATTCTACATAATTAAAAAACTAATCTTTATTTCATGAGGGAATAACCTTTGGATGGTAATATATTTTCCTCAAAAAGCATTTTATTAAAAAAAATCCGATTTAAATAAAAAAAATCTGATTTAAATAAAAAAAATCAGATTTGTTTGATTTTTTAAAAAAAATCATTGATTTTTATCCACCCTGACAATGACAAATTACCCCAGGCAGCTGGCACTTCAACAGCAGACGTTAGGCTGTGCCTATAGTGAGGACAGGATAGTACATGTCAAATAAAAGGTACTAAAAAGGAAGAATATCCTACTGCAGGCAGGTCCACCCTAGGGCACTACAGATTTGAGTGCTTTGCGAGGATGAAGAAGAGAAGGAAGAAAAAGAAAAGGCTAGAAGAAGGGAGAGAGAATAACACTAGAAAGAGGGAGTGTAGAGAAAAAGGAAAAAGGGAGGCCCACAATCCGGAGCCCAACAGATGCCCACCACAATTCCCCGATCACAAGAGGGAATCTCAAAGAAATAGCTGAAATTTTGAAGACACAAAGAAATAAATCCAAGAAAAAAATGGTTGCACGAATCATGAATACCGATCATGTAGACTTGCAATTAATTCTTCCTTTCTCATAATGTTCAGTTCAGTTCCTCTACCCACCCTTTAATGGAGGGGACGGGAGTTGTCTTCCAATGTCTAGGAATGAGTGTATGGGATGTGCCAATGAAGAAATGGAAGATATCCCTTTTATAGACCCAGGCATAACCGGAAACTAAAGATACCCCTTTTATAGACCCAGGCATAACCGGAAACTAAAGATACCCCTTTTATAGACCCAGGCATAACCGGAAACTAAAGATACCCCTTTTATAGACCCAGGTAGAACCGGAAACTAAAGATACCCCTTTATAGACCCAGGCATAACCGGAAACTAAAGATACCCCTTTTATAGACCCAGGCATAACCCGAAACTAAAGATACCTCTTTTATAGACCCAGGCATAACCCGAAACTAAAGATACCCCTTTTATAGACCCAGGCATAACCGGAAACTAAAGATATCCCTATTATAGACCCAGGTATAACCGGAAACTAAAGATACCCCTTTTATAGACCCAGGCATAACCCGAAACTAAAGATACCCCTTTTATAGACCCAGGCATAACCGGAAACTAAAGATACCCCTTTTATAGACCCAGGCATAACCCGAAACTAAAGATACCCCTTTTATAGACCCAGGCATAACCAGAAACTAAAGATACCCCTTTTATAGACCCAGGCATAACCCGAAACTAAAGATACCTCTTTTATAGACCCAGGCATAACCGGAAACTAAAGATACCTCTTTTATAGACCCAGGCATAACCGGAAACTAAACATACCTCTTTTATAGACCCAGGCATAACCGGAAACTAAAGATACCCCTTTTATAGACCCAGGCATAACCCGAAACTAAACATACCTCTTTTATAGACCCAGGCATAACCGGAAACTAAACATACCCCTTTTATAGACCCAGGCATAACCCGAAACTAAACATACCTCTTTTATAGACCCAGGCATAACCGGAAACTAAACATACCCCTTTTATAGACTCAGGCATAACCGGAAACTACAGATACCCCTTTTATAGACCCAGGCATAACCAAAAGTAGTGCTACCTCTGGAGTCTCTTTCCAAAAATACCCTTTAATCATGTAGCCTAACTTAAAAATGGAGACCCAAAAGGGCCTGATGCATGAGTAGGACCACCACAAGTGTAGAAAAGAGTACCCTCCGCCTCACTGCATTGCCAGCAGTCATCCAGTATAGAGTGTGAGTTCTTGTTCAGAGCCACTAAGCTCCTGTAGTGAGTAGCTGCATTCCTGTACATGACTGGCAATATATAGTATATGGTCTTATAGAGGTCCTGATCAATCGGTGAGTGTCTCATTTATATAATAATGATTGTTAAAAATTAAGAAATCCAATTTTAAGCGATATACGCAAATACAAGAAGTGTATATTTTTTTATGTTGTTATAGTTATTTACTTTGTAATTCTTATTAAAAATTACTTAAAGGAAGCATACAGATCGTTTATAATATTCACCAACAGTAGCGAAGAAATACTAAGTGATTTTATAAAATATGGAGAGAAAGAAATATATATATAATCATTTGACAAGTATCTAATTTTTATAATAACAATAATTGTTAAAAATGGCGAAATTCAATTTTGACTGATATACGCAAATACAAAAACGTTATAGTTTTTTATGTTGTTATAGTTATTTACTTTATAATTTCTATTCAAAATGACTCAAAGAAAGCATACACATTTATAATAATCACCAACAGTACTGAAGAAAGGAAGAGAAGGAAAAATATATAATAATTTGGCAAGGACCTCATTTTTATAATAACAATAAATGTTAAATTGAAGAAACCAACTTTTTTTAGTGGTACATGCAAATGCAAGAAAAAAAGTATATCTAAAGGCAAAACTTTTTGGGGCTAGAGTACAGAAGGGATAAAACGTCTATTAGTCCTCATGCACACTTGATGTTTTTACATTGGCTGTTTTTGGCTTTTGATGTTTTTTTCTACAGCTAGTAAATCTCGCAGCATGTTATCCTACGAATCCATACACACTCAGACTATAATGAACGTTTTTTGGCTGGAAAAAAAACCCAGAACTAGTGGATTTTTTTAGCTGTAAAAATGCTCTAACTCTGAAAGACGCTGAAAAATGTGGCAAAACATGGTAAAACACCACAAACCGACATTTTTGGACTTTTTGTGACCAAAAAAAAAAATGATTGGTAAAAAAAAACTGCTAAAATATGCAAAAAAAACCACAAACCCGGAAAAACGCAGGAAAACACCGCTAAACGTGGCAAAATGTTAATGTAAGAACGCTAAAAAAGCTGAAAAACTCAGGTTTTTAACGTGACTTTAAACAGTTAACATTACCAACATTATCAAAATCCCCCCCCCCCTCCAGTGTACATGAGGGCTTAGGTTTTTTTTTCATCTCTGTCATTTTTTAGCAAAAGACAACAGAAAATGAGAGGCAATCCCCCCAAATTGAGGGGCAACCCCCTCTTAGATGGCTGCCACCTGAACATGTGTCCCCATTAGAAGATTAATGATTTTTCTTGTTGCCACTATTTTTGCTGTGGTGACAGTTTAAAATTCTGAGATTTCTATAATTTGGCAACAGTCACCAAGACAAAAAGAAGGGTGTATCTCCCCAGTGGAGGCACAGACAGCAATAAAAAAAAAATCCCAAAAAGGATGTAATCCTTCCCTACTCTAATCAAAACTGAAAAGGTTTGAGTTTTAGAAATGCATTTTAAAAATGTGATTTTGCCTTTGAACTCTATTATGGTTTTTACTTTATAATTCTGATAGAACATTTTGGAAACACATAGAAAGCAGCATGGAGGGGTTCAGTGAAGTTGGCGGTGAAGGTGTGGAGGTGTCTGATGGGGTCACACAGCTGGTAGAAGGACAGGCGGCCAGCCTCATAATCCAAATATATTCCCACCGATTTCACTGGAGAATCTAAGCTTAGTGCGGTGAGTATTGCATTGTGCATAGCAGTGAAGCGTGTGACAACAGCGAGACCCCATGACTGGCCGTTGTATCCTATAAAGGATTCATTTTCATTTTTCTTCCTCTGTATGCTGTGAGCTGCCACCCCTATCAGCCATTTCTCTGCTCCACTCACATCCACCTCCCAGTAATATTTTCCTGATGTGAAGCTGTTTGTACTTAGTACCTGTTTGGATTCAAACCTTTCTGGACCCTCCGACCTGTTCTGACCTATGTCACTGTGAGAGGCTATCCTCAGATCCTCTGATATAACAATGTTATTATGAGCAGTGTTTATATCCAGTACAATGTCTGATTTCTCCATCAGTGAGAATTTTCTATTGATCTTCAAATCTATCAGACTGTCAGTAAAGTGGAGAAGTCCTCTGTGGAGCATCTGTGAGATCATTCCTTCATCCAGACATTCAGCATCTCCGACATCGTTGATAGTGTCATCTTTCTCAGGAATAATGTCATATCTATTAGGTGCCTTTGTTAGGACAGTTAATGGATCTTGGATGTTACATAGTTCTTCCATCTGATTGATCTTTTTGGACAGCTCATCCTTCTGCATCTCCAATGTCTCTATCAGATCACTGACTGACTGGGAGATCTTCTCCTCCTGCCTGGAGACCTCAGCCAGGACTCTCTTCTCTACATCATTCTGATGTTTCGTGATGTCTCTAAACAGCTCAGTGACTCTCCCGGTGACAACAACTGTTTTTTCTTTCTCTTCCGTCCTGTGATTTTCCAGATTCTGGATTCTCCTCTCAATCTCCTGTCTCTCAGAGACCCATGTATTTCTAGATTCGTTCAGTTTCTCTTTCTTCTTCTCAGAGGCTTTGTTCAGAAGGTCCACCTGGTGTCCTTTGTGGTCTCCAGCCACCCAGCAGGACATACAGATACAGGCACTGTCCTCTGTGCAGTAATATTTCAGGATCTCTTTGTGTGTGGAGCATTTTCTGTCTTCAAATGATATGGTGGGTTCAGTTAAAATGTGATCTGCTGACTTGCTGTGGCTTCTGAGGTGCCTATTGCAAAACGAGGCCTCACAGTGCAGACATGTTTTAGAAGCTGGTGCAGGAGGATCGCAGTAAGTACAGAAGACCTCTGTGTCCTCCGGGTGAGCAGACCTAAAATTATCCACAACGTTACACAACTTTCTGTTCTTCTCCAGCGGAGGGCGCTCTGTATACTGCTCTCTGCACTCCGGACAGGAATAATTGGTAGACTTCTTCTTCTCTGTATCCAGAACAGTCACAAGACAGTCCCGGCAGAAGTTGTGGCCACATTTCAGTGATACGGGCTCCTTATAAAGGTTCAGGCAGATGGAGCAGCTCAGCTCCTCTCTCAGGCCAGAAGTCGCCATTCTGGGGAAAAAGATTTACAATTTTGATACGATTGTCTTGCTGGGATCGGCTGATCTCTCTTATGGATGAAAACAGGGAGACGAAGATGAAAGTGAAAGACTTTCTGTGATCAGGAAGTACACTAAAATGAGATCCACCCTGTTCATGTAACCCTTTCTTTGCTCAAGACACATAGGGGGATTATTTACTAAATCTAGAGAATGCAGCTGAGCACAGAAACCAATCAGCTTCTAGGTTTTATTCTCAAAGCTTAACCCCTTTGCTGCCAGAGCCGTTTTTGCTTTTGTTTGCACATGCTATGTGTTGATTTTATGGTGACAGGTTCTCTTTATTAGGACACGCAGGGTCTAAAAGACCCTGCCTGTCTCCTCTGTGACCCATTAGATGTAGTTTTTTATTAAGCATTTTTCAATAAACAAGTGCAATAACCTCTTTCCTTCTTTTGGAACATTAAATTCCAGTGTAACCATCAGCTTTTTCTTCTGTGTTTGCTTGGATATACCATATGGCATAGTGGACCGGAGTGAAATGGGTCTTTTCAGAGTACAAGGAGCCTTTTGGTAAAACAAATTTACATTAGTTACAATCTGAGAATTTCTTTTCCCCTATTGTGGTGTAAAGAGATCTAAACCAATCAGGCACAGTGGTCATATAAATAATACAGAGTTCAATACAGTGTAACTGAGGAGCGAGGGGGCACCCTACCCATGATAATAGTCCAGCACCTCACTTGGCATTCTCAGCACACTGGGTGACAGGCTGGAAAAGGATTGCAGATGAATAGTCTACCTTGTAGGTGTGTGCACCCTATTGCACTAGGATGTGCACCCCAAAGCCTAAACACACATGCAGAGTTAAGGCATACGCTATGTACAGGGTGCAGAGTCAAGGAGTGTGCTATGTACAGGGTGCAGAATTAAGGAGTGTGCTATGTACAAGGTGCAGAGTTAAGGGGTGTGCTATGTACAGGGTGCAGAATTAAGGAGTGTGCTATGTACAGGGTGCAGAGTCAAGGAGTGTGCTATGTACAAGGTGCAGAGTTAAGGGGTGTGCTATGTACAGGGTGCAGAATTAAGGAGTGTGCTATGTACAGGGTGCAGAGTCAAGGAGTGTGCTATGTGCAGGGTCCTGTGTTAAGGAGTGTGCTATGTACAGGGTGCAGAATTAAGGAGTGTGCTATGTACAGGGTGCAGAATTAAGGAGTGTGCTATGTACAGGGTGCAGAGTTAAGGGGTGTGCTATGTACAGGGTGCAGAATTAAGGAGTGTGCTATGTACAGGGTACAGAGTCAAGGAGTGTGCTATGTACAGGGTGCAGAATTAAGGAGTGTGCTATGTACAGGGTGCAGAATTAAGGAGTGTGCTATGTACAGGGTGCAGAGTTAAGGAGTGTGCTATGTACAGGGTGCAGAGTCAAGGAGTGTGCTATGTGCAGGGTCCTGTGTTAAGGAGTGTGCTATGTACAGGGTGCAGAATTAAGGAGTGCGCTATGTACAGGGTGCAGAATTAAGGAGTGTGCTATGTACAGGGTGCAGAATTAAGGAGTGTGCTATGTACAGGGTGCAGAGTTAAGGAGTGTGCTATTTACAGGGTGCAGAATTAAGGAGTGCGCTATGTACTGGTTGCAGAGTTAAGGCATACGCTATGTACAGGGTGCAGAGTCAAGGAGTGTGCTATGTACAAGGTGCAGAGTTAAGGGGTGTGCTATGTACAGGGTGCAGAATTAAGGAGTGTGCTATGTACAGGGTGCAGAGTCAAGGAGTGTGCTATGTGCAGGGTCCTGTGTTAAGAAGTGTGCTATGTACAGGGTGCATAATTAAGGAGTGTGCTATTTACAGGGTGCAGAATTAAGGAGTGCGCTATGTACTGGTTGCAGAGTTAAGGAGTGCGCTATGTACAGGGTGCAGAGTTAAGGAGTGCGCTATGTACAGGGTGCAGAATTAAGGAGTGTGCTATGTACAGGGTGCAGAGTTAAGGAGTGCGCTATGTACAGGGTGCAGAATTAAGGAGTGTGCTATTTACAGGGTGCAGAATTAAGGAGTGTGCTATGTACAGGGTGCAGATTTAAGGGGTGTGCTATGTACAGGGTACAGAGTCAAGGAGTGTGCTATTTACAGGGTGCAGAATTAAGGAGTGCGCTATGTACAGGGTGCAGAATTAAGGAGTGTGCTATGTACTGGTTGCAGAGTTAAGGAGTGTGGTATTTACAGGGTGCAGTGCTCAGCGGTGTGCTATGTATATTTATTTATTTATTTCAGGTACTTCTATAGCGCCGTCAATTTACGCAGCACTTTACATATATATTGTACATTCACATCAGTCCCTAACCCTCAAGGGGGGTACAATCTAAGGTCCCTAACTCACATTCATACATACACATATTAGGGCATTTAGACAGGATCCAATTAACCTACCAACATGTCTTTGGAGTGTGGGAGGAAACTGGAGTACCTGGAGGAAACCCACACAGGCACAGGGATGACATGCAAAGCTAAGGAGTGTGCTATGTACAGGATGCAGGGCTCAGGAGTGCACTACATACAGGTTTCACAGTTAAGGAGTGTGTTATTTACAGGGAGCAGGGCTCAGGAGTGTGCTATGTACAGGTTGCAGAGTTAAGGCGTGTGCTATGTACAGGGTGCAGGGCTCAGGAGTGCACTATGTACAGGTTGCAGAGTTAAGGCGTGTGCTATGTACAGGGTTCAGGGATCAGGAGTGTGCTATGTACAAGGTTCAGGGCTCAGGGCTCAGGAGTGTGCTATGTACAGGACTCAGGAGTACACTATATACAAGGTTCAGAGTTAAGGAGTGCGCTATGTACAGGGTGCAGAGTTAAGGAGTGCGCTATGTACAGGGTGCAGAGTTAAGGAGTGCGCTATGTACAGGGAGTACTGCTCATAAGTATGCTATACACAGGATGCAGAGTTAAGAAATGCATATCTCACAGGCCAGTTTAACCAGTGTTGTTTACACACAGGTCTTTCCCGTCAGCTTTACACGGCGATTGCCGGGTGCCAGTGGGAAATCTCCAGCCGGAACCCAGTGATTGACATCCCTAGCCACCAACGGTGGCGCGGGTAGGGTGGAGTGTGCACTCCCTACCCGTAAATGCAAATCACGTATATATATACGTGATTTTGTGCAGCCCTGCCACCCTGTAGCAGAATTTCTGCTATAGGGTGGTGGTCAACTGGTTAAAGGGGTTCTAAAGGCTCATGATTTTTCACCTTTATGCATTCTCAATACCAGGGGCGGACTGACAACTCATGGGGCCCCCGGGCAATAAGCGATCATGGGACCCCTGTGTCCTTGCCCAAACTCAAAAAAGCCTGTGAAAAAGGTACCAGGGTCATCTCATGGGGCCCCCTACTGACCCCCGGGCCCTTGGGCAGTGCCTAAGTTTCCAAATGGTCAGTCCGCCCCTGCTCAATACTCACCTAAGCCTCCTCTCGATCCAGCAATGTGCACTGGAGTCTCAGCTATCCAGGGACTCCCTCTTCTCATTGACTGAGACAGAAGCGGGAGCCATTGGCTCCCACTGCTGTCAATCACAGCCAGTGAGCCAATGAGCCAATGAGAAGAGAGAGGGGGCGGGGCTGAGCAAGTGTAAATGGACACACAGAGCAGCGGCTGCCCCCCATAGCAAGCCGCTTGCTGTGGGGGCACCCCACAGCAGGGAGGAACCAGGAGAGCCTGTTGGGGCCCCGAGAGGAGGATCCGGACTGCGCTGTGTAAAACCACTCACCGCATACAGCAGGGAAGTATAGATCTTTGTTATTTTTTCACTTTAAATGATGAGTCTTCACAGGACTGAGCTCTGCAGTCACTTTTGCAGCTGTTGTTTTCTTATTCCGGGTCACAATCCTGCATAATGTCCTTTTGTCTTTCGGTCAGCTGACCATGTAGACCGCACTTACGCTTATCAGGTGACATTTTCCCAGGAACTGTATACACCGCCATAACCTCTGATCCTGGACCTGCACACAAAATTGGCAACTTCAGTCACAGGGGCACCAGCTAAGTAGCATCAACAATCTACCCTCTTTGAAGCTCAGTAAGCCCTGACATGACTCCGTATTACTAGCAGTGTACACAGTGAATGAGAAAAGTGAGGCTTCCCACCTGTTAGCTAGGTGTCTCATCACACAGCGGAAACAAAAGAATGTTACATCACTTCCTCTTTCACTGCCAAACATGTTGTTACTTTCACACCCACAAGTCATGGAGTGTTTCCATTTTTTTTTTCCATCCCTTGTAATGCTAGAGAGTGTCCTCTGTGCACTAAATTTGAAGTATCCGAAGGCTCTCCCTACACCCCAACCAAAGACACTCGCTGCCTGGTTTATTATGTTGAGAGATTGAGAAACTGCTGTGTGCCTGGCTGCCGTGCACTCCATAGGGAATAGCAAGGCGGCTGTTAGAAACCACGGGGCCTCATACAGCCAACCTGACAGGGCCCCCCCCAAAGAAAAAAAAACATGCAGTTTATTATGCTTCAGATAAAAATGAACACAGTGAGTGATTGCTACAGATCACTCACTGTGTTCATTCAGGAAAGCAAGGGGATAGTAAATGTTGTTGGGAATACAACAGCATGTACTGTAATGTACTATATACAGTATTCTGTGGTAATATCACTTGACCAGTAGATGGCACTATACACTAAAGGTTACTAGTTGTGTATATCTGAAAACTTGTTTGTTCTTCTTCTCTATCATCTCTTCAGGAAGTAATGTGCTGTAATATGTCTGCTGTAATATGTCTGCTGAAATGTGCTCTATATGTTTGTAACTTAAGCCACACAAGTAAAGCCTGAATTCTGCTATCACTACCAGTGTCTTCTATAACACATAACCAACAGGTTATGGGCCCAGCTCCAGACACTGAAAAAAAGGAAAACTACAAGCAAGTAAGTGCTGCATTTACAATCCTACCAATTCACTGAAAGATGGCAAATGCTTCAGATATGAAGTTTACAATAGCAAAGCTCAACAACACCAACTACCAGCTATGGAAGTTTAAGCTTGAAATGCTGTTATCCAAAGATGACTTGTGGCAGGTACTAGATACACACAGACCCAATGACAACCCGGAAGAATGGGACAGGAGAAACAGGCAAGCAAAAGCAGTCATAAGCCTGTTAGTGGAGGACGATCAACTCATTCATATAAGGAAAGAAAGCACAGCTAAAGGTATGTGGACTGCATTACAAAGACTGCATGAACGTGCAAACCTAAACAGTAAACTATATCTGCTACGCAAACTGTACAAGATGAGGCTGGAAAAAGGGCAGGAAATGGGTGAACATGTAAATGCCATGCTAGAAATTGTGGACCAGCTGGGTGCAATAGGTGAAGAAATAAAAGGCAACCATGTTGTTTCAATACTTCTGTGCAGCCTTCCAGAATCATACAGTGCCCTTATAAATGCTCTAGAAACTAGACCGGAAACTGAACTGACGTTAGAATATGTTAAGGGAAAATTAATTGATGAATACAGCAGAAGAAAGGAAAATTTGCATAGTGAAGAGAACGAGAGACCAGAGGCAGCTCTGAAGGTGCATGAAGGCATAAGACAAAGCAAAGAAACCAGGGTATGTTTTCGCTGCAAAAAGGCCGGTCACCTGAAAAAGAACTGTTCAATCTGGAAAGCTGAGCAGCGAAAGCGGGAGCTACCCACAAGAGAAAGAGCTAAAGCGGTCATGAAAGAAAATGAAAGTGCATCATAAAATGGTACTTTTAAAGTGACTCAGAATAGTACCTCACATGGATGGTACATTGATTCAGGGGCAACAAGTCACATGACAAGCGACGAGACATTCTTCACAGAAATTGATCTTAGTGTAAAAGATAAAGTCTTCCTAGCAAATGGGAAAAGTATTACAGCGGAAGGTAAAGGTCAGGGATTTCTGAACTGCAAAACGCCATCAGGGGGCAAGCAGAGCATCCTTGTAAAGAATGTTCTATATGTTCCAAGCCTAGAAGGAAGCCTCCTATCAGTTAAAACCCTTGCAAGCAATGGACTCACTGTCCAGTTCAGAGGTAATGAATGCACAATTCAAAATGGAAAGCAAATTTTAGCAAGAGGAAGATTAAATGAACATCTGTACAAACTCATCACTGAAAGTGAGAAGGCCAATGCGGCAACTCATAACCCAC